>NW_028227265.1:23012500-23305000 GCF_978045245.1 Mus caroli | reverse complement strand
CTGATTGCATCTGGCTCTCCTTTATATTTGTTTTAAACAGTCTGTTTGATGTTTCTAATATCTGAGTCCTCTAAGTGTGGACACATTGATTTCTTGCCTCTAGAGAGTGGGTGGTGGTGGTTGTTCTTCTTCATTGTCGTCTTCTTTTCCTTCTCCTTCTTCAACTTATAATTTGTTAGTTAGTGATTGCCATAGTTTGTAGGACAGAAGAAAATTGAGGTATATAATTTTTACTCTGAGAAATGGGTATGACCCTTTTGTGAGGTTGTTGGTAGAAGAGTGTGAGCTGATTATATAGAATTGTAGTGTTGGGGTTTTGTTGTTGCCTTCAGTTCTCCTGGTTTCTCCTGTGCTTGTGCTTGGTTTGCTTTGCTATGGGGAAGACTTTTTCTCAAAGTTTATGCTCTGCCCTCAGCTTTAGCCCTTCCCAGTGTATAGTCTGTTCTAGCGGGGAACAGGGAGGGTCTCTTTTTGTTTTGTATCAGCCTCAGTTTCCTTGTGTCTGTGGAATGGATCTTTCTGGGTTATTCTGCCTGGCACAGAGGTTATGCTTCTCCGTGGTTTTCACTAGAATTTCATGTCCCTTCCTCAGGCACAATTTTTTTTTGTTGTTGTTGTTACTGTTCTTCCTTTTGGTTTTTGAGATGGTTGTCTTATTCTGAGGACGTGATCCACGCCCATACTGAGTTTGCTTATTGCTGAGTCTGTACATACAACCCTAGAGAATGAGGTGCTTCTCAGGTTTGCTAAAGGATGTGAGGTGGGGCTTAGATTTAGAAGAAAGGTAAGGAATTTTGTGGCCAAGCAAGCCTGGAATGTAGCCGTATGTCCTCAGGAGTTTACTGTAGTTATTACACAATTTTGCTCTTGGGTTAATAAAGATAGGGGTTTTAATTAACTTTGACCAAGGACAGGTTCATCATGATAATTGTGTTTGGTATTTGAATGTAGAAAAGGACTTTCTCCTTGGCTGAAGGAGAGAGGAGTCCTTCATAAACTGCCTGTCCCTCATTCAGGTGCTGATTCTGAGATTCTAGGCAAGAGGTCTTCTAGGGCTGTGACTGAGCGCAGCACACCCTTGCAGAACAAGCCACTGAGGGCCTTGTCAGATGCACCAGTGCCATGTTGTTCATTTACAAGAATACCCAATAACAGTCTCAACTAAGTTTTGATGGATTGGAGTGGTCTTTAGGGCCAGAGTTTTCTGCCTGTCTGTGTATTGAGTTAGGTAGAAAAGGTACCCTGTAGGTCTCTGTGTACTTCACTCTTATATGAGTGTCCACTCCTCGCCAGTTACTGGATTTGTTCCCATGGAAACCTGGACTCACTTGACAGACATGTGAAACAAATATGCTTCCACATGCCTGCATAGGGAAACCTGCATAGCTTAGTGCCAAGAATGAGCAGTGCTTTCTAGACTGTAATAAGTCTAGTCTTATTAAAGTAGAGGTAGGTGGGGTTTTCTGTATTTCAAGAAATTTCTCATGCCCCAGACAAGCTTTTTAATTTGAGCCCAGGTCCAGACTCTTGGAAGGGGATTGGGACAATTAAGACAAAGGTTTTGTGTGGGGTCTGTAAGATATGATTTTCCCCTAAGAGCTTTTCACTCCCCTGAGAACTGACCTTGGTTCCTTTGCTCTGAGGCATCTGATATAGACATTTTGTTTTATCTTTGCACTTCTGTCCTCCAGTCACACCCCACCCCCAGTTTTTCAAACAATGACAGGGTCTCACAATGTAGTTCACACTGACTGAACCTGAGATCTTGCTTCAGCCTCTGAGTGCTGGAATTACGGGTGTGTGCCAGCCTGCATGGCTTTACATCTTTGATGACTAGAGTAGATTACATTCTCACCTCTAGAAGTTATCCCTGTGACCTTGAAGGACTGACTCCTAGGTGGTCATTTATAACCCACCACATTCCTCTTCCTAAAGGTTAGGTAGGTTCAGTGAGTCTGATTTATGAGCAGCCCAGGAATTGAGGAAGGGAGAAGGGCAGTCTGGGTGGAGTCAGGAGACTTGCTTATGTTTTGACAGAGCCGTCTTAGATAAGGTAATGTAGAATCCACTTTCTTTTGGTTTGGTCCACTCTGACCCAGAGAGCGTGAGTATGTTTAAGTGCACACACACACCATCTTCTCAAGATGTTCCCAATGCTGGCTCTGTAACTAAGAGGAGGCTATGGCTTTTGTTAGGTGACAAGACTGGGGATTTGGGAGAATTGCTTTGTAACCTCAGATGGTAGTGAGGAGTATGCAGAAGAGAAAAGCAAATAAAGCCAGTGGCCCGTTAGCCCCAAGTTAGGGTGCTCCTGGCTGCCTCCTTTCCCTTCTTTCTTATAACCTTGTAAGCTCTTTTGAATACTTGAGAAAAGAAAGTTATTGAATCAGCAAGAAGTAATATATGGGGTAAGGTGGGTGTTGTATGTGTGGGTATGTTTTCATGAAGATCTCTGCAACAATGTCATACTTTTTTCTTTTTCTTCTCTCTCTCTCTCTCTCTCTCTCTCTCTTTCTCTCTCTCTCTCTCTGAGACAGGGTTTCTCTGCATTATCTTGGCTGTCCAGGAACTCTATTCACTCTGTAGATGAGGCTGGCTTTAAACTCAGAGATCTGCCTTCCTCTGCCTCCTTGATGCTGGAATTAAAGGTGTGTGCCAGCACATCAAGTCATATTAGTGATAAAACAGTCTTCTCTGCATTTTCTTAAACCTTCCTTCCATGTAACTTCAGAGTTTTCCCCATGTGCCTGAATTCCGGTAGAATTCATTTAAACAGTAGAAATCACTGTTTACAAAGAGCTAAGTGGCAGGATTTCCTGGAATGATCTTTCTAGTCTTTCACTGTGGTCTCACTGGTCTTTCAGGCTTGTGAGTGCTATACGTCTGCTAGAAGTAGGTACTGTGGTGTTCTCTGAAGGGCAACTTTGTGAGCTTTAACAGCTTTAATTCTTCTAGCACTTGAGTTCCAGATCAGTTTGGTCTTAACAGTGAGTTCCAGGATAGCCTGGGCTACATAGGCAGACTTTGTCTCAAACAATCAAGCAGATAGAACTGAGTAAAACTAGGGAGAATCTACTGTGGACAAATACAATTTTGCTGGCCTCTTTGCTCAGTAAGACAGAAGATCCCTTGCTGGAAGTTATCGTTAGGTTAGAGCTGAGTGCTTACATTGTCTTACTTACTTAGGAGCATTGGATACTGCCTGCCTTCAGTCCCAGTCTTACGATTGACACTGGGACAATCCTGTTGTATGTGTTGCACGCTCTACCTAAGCAGGAGGTGGGCAGGGACATACGTCTGTCTCCTGCCCTAGACTTGACATACTTTTTTTCTTTGCCAGGCCATACTAAACACAGGTGTACAGGAACCATTTACCATGGAAGCACAGGAGCTTGGGAGCCCCACACCCACCTACCATCTTCTCCCCAAAGCCAACCAGCACACTGTAAAAGAAGATGCCAGCTCACCATCTCAAGGGTCTCCAGAAACGATGCAGCTGAAGAAGGAGATCTCCTTGCTGAACGGGGTCAGCCTGGTGGTGGGCAACATGATTGGCTCAGGGATCTTTGTCTCACCGAAGGGTGTCCTCAAGTACACTGCTTCCTATGGGTTGTCACTTATAGTGTGGGCCATTGGTGGGCTCTTCTCTGTCGTGGGTGCCCTTTGCTATGCAGAACTGGGGACCACCATCACCAAATCAGGGGCTAGCTATGCTTATATTCTAGAGGCCTTCGGGGGCTTCATTGCCTTTATCCGTCTGTGGGTCTCACTTCTAATTGTTGAGCCCACCAGTCAGGCCATCATCGCCATCACCTTCGCCAACTATATCATCAAGCCCTCCTTCCCCACCTGTGATCCTCCATATGTGGCCTGCCGTCTCCTCGCTGCTGCCTGCATATGTAAGTATGGGCGGGGGGCATGTGTGGAGGTGTGGGGTGCTATATATCATTTGCCTGGGTGCCTGATACCTGAGTGTTTTATTTTTCTCTTTGGGGAGGAGGGAAGGTGTGAGGCAAAAATAATAATATAAAAAATAATTTCATCACTTATTTGATTTTGAGGGATAAATAAACAGAAATGATGGGAGTGAGAGGAGTTTGAGTCTGCTCATGGCTTTTGGGGCCTGAGGTTCCTCTTATTCTTAGCTGGTCCATATTTCTGTTCCCTACTCTATAAGGCAGGTTGGTACACGTCTTGAATTTGTGTTATGAAGTGATTTTTTTTTTACCCTCTTGGAGGGCCAGCAAGGTATTTTGAATGATGTCAACATAAGGTACTATTTGTACCTTATCTCAGAAAGCAAGTCAGAGCAAGGATATTTAGTGTGTCACAGCTTTTCATTAGAAACTAGTTTAAAGGCATCAGTGAGAAACTAGGCTTCTCCGGATGATGGGGGTCCCTCTTTCCTGTCACTGCTGCTTTTTGTGGCCTGTTGTAAGCAGCAGGCACCACACCAAATGGCCTTTTCCCGTTGGTGTTTCAGATTTCCTTACACTGACTTTGTAAACAAGCTCTGCCCGCTGTCACTGAGAGGAAGGTGGCTTGTGTTTTCTACAGCCAAGCATGAGCTATCCCAGGGGATCTCTGTCCATTTTCTTTTATTTTACGGGCAGAGTAAAGGACATTTAGTGTGAAATCATGGAAACGAGAGAAGATTGCTATGAACTTAGCCAGCTGTGTAGAGCTAAGGATTTGGCTAGCACCTAATCTTGTGTTTTTCTTAGCACTATGCTTCCAGAGCTACTTAATCATATTCTGTTCTTTTTTTTCTTTAATCTCCACTTGCAAAAACTTTGGTTGTAAATATAGTTTATTGACAATTTTAAAAATAGATCAATAATACCTTGGAGTTACCAAAAAAGGATTATAGTGTACTTTGCCTCCTGGCTTTCAGGGCTTTGTTAAGAGCAAACTATAAAGGTAACCTCTTTATATTCCTTGAGACAGAGGAAATAGGTGCTCCTGGGAAGAGGAAGCAAGGTGGGACTGGGCTAGATGCCCTTTTTTTCCTTGTCTCTTTGTCTAATGGGGTTTCACCACGCAGTTTCTGGCCTTGCTGAGATCTTTAAAGACTGAATTTAGGGAGGTGTAGTGGTGCACAGTTTTAGTCCCAGGTCTTTGGAAGCAGAGTCAGTCATATATCTGTGAGTTAAGGGTAGCCTATTTTACATAGTGAGTTCCAGGCCAGCTAGGGCTACATAGTGTAGATCCTATCTCAAAGCAATCAGATAAACAAAAAATAAAATAAGCTGGGTGGTGGTGCACTTGGGAGGCAGAGGCAGGTGGATCTCTGAGTTTAAGACTAGCTTGCTTTATAGAGTGAGTTTTAGGACAGTTAGGACTACACAGTGAAACTCTGTCTTGAATATAGCTGTCTCCTGAGAGGCTGTGCCAGTGCCTGGCAAATACAGAAGTGGATGCTCACAGTTATCCATTGGACGGAGCACAGGGTCCCCAATGAAGGAGTTAGAGATAGTACCCAGGGAGCTGAAGGGTTTTGTAGCCCCATAGGAGGAACAACACTATGAACTAACCACTACCCCCAGAGCTCCCTGGGACTAAACCACCAGTCAAAAACAAAACAAAACAAAACAAAACAAAAAACCAAAAACATGGTGAGACTCATGGCTCTCGCTGCATATGTAGCAGAGGATGGCCCAATCAGTCATCAGTGGGAGGAGAGGTCCTGTGAAAGTTCTATGCCCTAATATAGGGAAATGCCAGGCCCAGGAATCGGGAGTGGGTGCGTTGGGGAGCAGGGGGAGTCGGGAGGGGATAAGGGATTTTCGGAGGGGAAAACAAGAAAGGGTATAACATTTGAAATGTAAATAAAGAAAATATCTAATTAAAAAAAGAAAGAAAGAAATAAAAAAAGAAAGAAAGAAAGAAGAAAGAAAGAAACCCTGTCTTGAAAACCAAACCAAACCAAAATAAAAAACAGGACAGTAGTTTTATGCATTGAGCCTGCAGGCTCACACCTATAATCCCATTACTTGGGAAGCAGAGGCAAAAAGGGGTGCCAAGGCCAACTTGTGTTTCATATCAAGTACCAGGCCAGCCAGGGCTGCTTTGTGAGAGAAACCATGTCTTAAACAAACGACCTGGTGAGTATCTCAGTAGGTAAAGGCACTTAACTGCCAAGGTTGACAACTTGAATTGATCCGTAGGATCGAGTGGTGGAAAGAGAACACCTACCCCCACAGGTGTGCTCTGACCTCCATAAGTGAGAGCACTCACAAACATACACACAATAAAGATAACATGTACAGGTCATTTTAGAGCACCTGCACATTTCTTGGCATTGAGTTTCACAAGGGAAATTCTTGTGTATGTGGGAATGGGTATGACCAACTATAGAATTGTTCAAGGCTTTATGCATTTGTGTTCCTGTGTGAGCATCTGACAATGTCTGTGCATTGGTTTGACAGCAGTAGTGTGATTCAGAGAGCAGCCAAGTCCAAGGGGAATAGTATATATGATTTGGGTCCTTTTTTGTAAATGTATTCATGTGTATGGGCATTTTGCCTGCGTGTATGTCTATGTACCATGTGTGTGCCTAGTGCCCTCAGACAGACAAAAACATTAGGTGCACTGGAACTGCAGTTTTGATGGTTGTGAGCTGCCGTCTAAGTGCCGGGTCCTCTGGAAGAGCAGCCATTGCTCTTAACCACTGAGCATCTCTTCTGACCATGCTTTTGTTTTAAGATTTATTTATTTTTTTATTTTATGTATATGAGTGTTTTGCCAGAATATATGTCTGTACCATACCGTAACATGTGTACCTGGTGCCCTCAGAGGCCAGGAAAGGATGCTGGATCCCCTGGAACTAGACTTACAGTTGTGAGCTGCCTGCCGTGTGTGTGCTGGGAGTCACACCTGACTCCTCTGCAAGAGCAACAAGTGCTCTTAACTGCTGAGCTCTCTGCAGCCCCTCTAGTTTCTGACACATGGAAGATTATTTTCATTTGCTAACCCTCCCACCCCCTTAGGATTCTTCTCATGTTTTCTTGGGTACAGAAAGCCCATCCTCATACCAAGAATTTATCTTTTGATCGAAGTATTGGCATCACCTCCTAGCAATGTAGCCATGGGGTTTCTGAATATGCAATTAGAATATGCAATTTTCTTGAGGAATCAAGAGTTCTGGCAATTTGAACCCCAATTCCTGTCCCTCAACACTCAGCTGTGTTTGAACAGCTATCACTTCTGTTAAATGTCGTGTGTGGTTCCCAGTCGACTGCAGGCTTCTGCTTCCTTGAACTGTATATCCAGGCTTCGCTGCCTTTCTCATTTTTGTTGCTTTTTTTGTTTTGTTTTGTTTAAAAAGTTTTTTTGAGACAGAGTGGCATGGAATTCACTATGTAGATCAAGGTGGCCTGAACCTCACAGAGATCTGCCTGCCTCTGTTTCCTTATGGCTTGGATTAAAGATGCGAACTGCTGTTCTCTGTTGTGTAATTGCTTTATCTTTTATAAATTGTTTGCTTTTTTTATTTGTGTGTGTGTGTATGTGTGTGTTGTATGTGAGTGTATGCCACATGTAAGCCAGTGCCCGCAGAAACCAGAAGAGGACATTGCATCTCTTGGAGCTGCTGATAGCGGAAGTTGTAAGAGAACCAAATTCATGTCCTCTGGAAGGGCAGCAAACCCTACTGGACCATCTCTAGCCTTCCCAGCTGTACTGCTTTCTTGACCTCTGACAGGACTGCTGCTTCAGCCACTGTCCTCCCACTCCTCTCCCCACTCCATTCTCAGGTTACATTTAGCAGGAAAATCTAAGCAATTGGTAGTGGTTGTAGAATTTCAGGCTGTCTTACTTATTATCCTAGAGTAGTGGTTCTCAGTGGGACCTTAGTTTGGCACAAAGGTGGCATTTGGCAGTCTGGAGACATTTTTTGGGATGCTAGTACTGGGAAGCAGTACTACTCTTATCTGTTGGGTAGAGGCTAGGAGTGACATTGAACACCCTGCCATGGCCTAGGGAGCCTCCTTAAGCTCCAATGGTTTGCATGTAGCTTACTAGAAGGACAAAGGAAGGCATGCTTTGCTTCAGAGATGCTTCCTAAGGCCCAACCTGAAACATCTGTTCATGTCCTTAGGGAAAATCTAAGTAGATAATCTACCTGTGAGGAACTCTGGGACATCATTTAGCCATGACTTCAGCTAAAGTTTCTATTGAGGAGAAAGGAGGGAAAATACTGGAAGGTGACAAACAGTCTGCTACAGAGTGAGTGACTTTGGGGAATTTGTAACACGTTCCCATAAGGGTTAGGCTAGGCTCAGTGGTAGACTATCGGGATAGCATGCAGAACATGTTGTGTTCAGTCCCTAGAACCACCAGGACAAACTAAAACTAAGCTCTCAGAGAGCCTTGGAGACTGTTGTATAGGTCCATGCTCATTGATGTTGGCTTGTCTAGCATGGAAATAGGATCAGAAGAGGGAAGGAGCAGAGGTTTGAGTTGTAGCACCTGGCCTCCAGGCTCAGTCTGGTAAGCTGGATGGGGCTGGGTGATCTTGGAAGCACATGGAGTGTGGGTCTGTGGCGAAATCTTGTTTGCTAATTAGAAGCAGGCAAGCAGTCAAGGGATTTGGCTTCTACTTGGTAGACTGTGTTCTTTGGCAAGATTGAGAGTGTGAGGCAAGTTAGGTGCCTGGGGCCAGCTCTGAGGATATACTCTCTGGGATTCTTTTGCTTGATTCCCTGAGAGGGAGTGTTTCTTAGATTGTGTGCCCTAGGCATTTGACTCACTTTGTCCTACAGGTCAGCTCTCTCTGGCAAGTGTGCTGTGGCTCATTAACTCCTTGTGTTGAGAAAAAATCATATGCTTGGTGAATCAAAACATAAGAGAACATGCCATAGAGAAAGGCTCGCTTCCTCTCCAGCTCTTTAGTCTTTCTCTCAGTCAGTCTTCCTGACCAGGTGCCTTTGGTGCCTCTCCAGCTGGCCTTCGGAATAGGCCCTGCTGGCACTTCCTGAGGCATGCCTTCCCTCATCTTTTTGTACAGTCATTGGCTCCACTGCAAACTCTGTTTACTTGTGTGTAGAAATGACCACGTCTGGAGGGAGTCTGCATAAGAGTAGAGGGAGGGAGAGAGGAGCAAGCCTGAGACTAGTGCCTGCTTGCTCGTGGGCTGAGGGCAGGACACATGCTCAGTGAACCCAGCTAGGCTTTTGTGTCTCTTCTATGATGTCAGTTTTTCGTCTTTCTCTCTTGCCCCCTTTTCTCTGTTTCTACCTCACTTTTGTCTCCCGTCTCTGTCTTTTCTCTCCATTTCTGTGCATTTCTTTGTATTTTGGTCTTTCCCCCCCACAAGTTCATGCCTTCTCTCTTCTGCTTCTTCTGTGATCTTGCTTTCTTTCTCTGCTGGCAGTTTCTGTTCTGCTGTTAACCAGGGCTTCTGTGGGTTTTGACTTCGTGTAGTTCTAGACTCTAAGCGTTCCTTGTTGCTAGTAGACAGACTCACTCTCTTGGTGTTCTGGGAAAGGTAACTTGTAGGTCCAGATTGGATCCATTGTTTGGCTTGAGCAAGTCTCAGGGGAAAGAGAGCAAGTCCTAACAGAGAGACGGACAAGTACCTCAAAATGTGCTTACTGTATTATGTTGGTGGTTGTTGTTTACTGCTGGTTGTTAACTATGTATGTTAGCTGAGTATGTATCCAGGCTTAGCCAGAGAGAACTTTGATCAGCAGTTGATTCCTGTGAAGTTTTTTTTCAGCAGCACACATTCCTTTGGTGTACCCCTTTCCCACCAACTTCCTTAACCATTGTAATCCAACCCCATAGAATTGTTTCATTATGTGTCTCTCAAACTCCCTGCACCACCTTATATGACTGACTGGCCCTTATATGACTGACTGGTGAGTTCCTGTATTATTTGGAAGCATATTTTTAAATATGTTTTTCTTATGTGTATGAGTGTTTGCTAGCATATGTATGTCTGGTTGCCATGGAGGTAAAAGGACAGCAGTTCTCCTGGAACTCGAGTTGCAGATGGTTGTGAGTTACCCTTTATGTGCTGGGAATTGAACCCTGTCCTCTGGAAGAGCAGCCAGTGCTCTTAACTGCTGAGCCAACTTCCAGCCCTACTTGACAACATATTAAGTGAGGCTCTTGAAACACATGAAGGTTGTTCTGTCACATGTGGTAATTTTCACAGCTGGCCCTGGAACACTATTCTTTTGAGTGGAGAACAGTCCACCTTTCTGATAACTGTCCCAGGGAACTGGCTGTTTACTGAAAGCCATTAATACCTTGCCTCCAACCGGGGCTCATCAGCTCCGCTCTTTGCTGGAGCTTTACACATGTTATAAACTATTGCTTCCTTCTGAGAGTTTGTGATCTTTCAGAAACAAGATTTTGAGATAACTGAGGGAAAGACCCCCTGGAATTAGATGTTCCTAGGACTGTAGCATTTGATACTGTGATGGTTTCGATATGCTTGGCCCAGAGAGTGGCACTATTAGAAGGTGTTGGAGCAGGTGTGTCACTGTGGGTGTGGGCTATAAAACCCTCACCATAGCTGCTTGGAAGTCAATATTCTGCTAGCAGCTTTTAGATGAAAATGTAGAATTCTCAGCTCCTCCTGCACCATGCCTGCCAGGATGCTGCCATGCTTCTGCCTTGATGATAATGGACTGAGTCTCTGAACCTGTAAGCCAGCCCCAATTAAATGGTGTCTTTTATAAGACTTGCATTGGTCATGGTGTCTGTTCACAGCAGTAAAACCCTGAGACAGATGCTAAACTGTATTGTGAAGCGAGAATGTGAAGGGGAGAAGAAACATAGGTTTGGAGTGCTCAGTTTATTTGGGGAAGGTTTTTAGAAGGAGTAGGGGCTAAGCTAGGCGTTGGAAGTAGATGTCAGTAATGGTTGTGACAAGAAGAGGCTAAAACTCTTTGTATGTGTATCTGGCATAGATAAGGGAGAGTCCACCTAAAGCAGTAGTAGGTGGGAGTGCGAGCACATGGCCGAGAGAATGGGCCCTAAGAGTTTATAAAAGACAGCATTTAGGTGGGGGCTTGCATACAGTTTCAGAGGGTTAGTCCATTATCATCATAGCAGGGGCATGACAGGAGCATGGTGGCACTCGTGGTGCTGGAGTAGTAGCAGAAGCTTTTGAAATCTCAAGCCTACCCGCAGTGACACAGTTTCTCCATCAAGGCCACACCTCTCAATCCTTCTAATCCTCAAACATCTCCACTCCCTGGTGACTAAGCATTCAAATATATGAGCCTTATGGGGACTGTTTGCACTCACAACATCTCAAGGTGTATATTAAGGGTTTTTTGTTTTTGTTTTTTGTTTGTTTGTTTTTTGTTTTGGTTTGGTTTTTGAAGGGTAGGGACAGTACTTAGAGGTGTCACTAATGTACCTTGTTGCTATAGAAGCCCTTGGATAATTGCTCTTATGTTCTCCCCTAGATCAAAGCTTTTCTTATTTTATAGGAACAGAGTTCTCTTTGTGGGTTAAGCTTTGTTTTTTGTTGTTGTTGTTGTTTTTTGTTTTTTCGAGACAGGGTTTCTCTGTGTAGCCCTGGCTGTCCTGGAACTCACTTTGTAGACCAGGCTGGCCTCGAACTCAGAAATCCACCTGCCTCTGCCTCCCGAGTGCTGGGATTAAAGGCGTGCGCCACGACGCCCGGCTGTCGGTTAAGCTTTAATCAGCTAGCAGTTCACAGCCATCAGTAATCTACAGGGCTCAGCTGTTATTGAGATGCATGAGTGTGCATCTCAGAGGCTGTAGGGTTCGCATGGGTCTAAGAAGCTCTGAGGAAGGCTCATTCTCTATGGGATCTGATGAGAATGAGCAAGTTTGCATTGGCATAGGGGTGGGGAGATCATTAGCACTTGGGGATGCAAGCTTGGGAGTGATCGTCTCTCTCAGCCTGAGTCTCTTCATGTATAAGATGGGGAACAGACATCTGTATTTGGGGGGTTGTGAGAAGTAGTAATCAAGGATTCAAGGATGCCTGTGAAATTGTCAAGTGTATAACAAACACACACACAACTTTAGGTGATTGGTCATCAGAATTCAAATTTACTTCATTTGTTGATGGATCCTTTTTGTCCCTACTGTCTGTGACTAGGGACAGGTCTCGTGCCTCTCATTTGGCACCTTGGGAGAATGGTTGGGGAAGAGTGGGTGAAGTGAGACTAACCAGCCATTCTTGGTGCTAGGGAACATTTCCAGAAATTGTTCTGGCAGCTTAGAGCATGTATCTGTTCATACATGCCCTAGTAGCTTAGGATGCAGTGTAGGGTATTCATACGTTCTGGACTGGTCTGTGTGCTCTTCCTGCTGTTCCACGTCTCATTGTTCAGTTGTTCCTCTAACTCAGCCAGGAAGGGCAGAAGAATCCTTTCCATAGAGAGTCTGGGGTCTTGTGTGTTCAGCCTAAGCCTGCCAGTAATACTATGGTTTTCCTTTTCCTTCTAGGTCTGCTGACATTTGTGAACTGTGCCTACGTCAAGTGGGGCACACGAGTACAAGACACTTTCACGTATGCCAAGGTCCTGGCACTCATTGCCATCATTATCATGGGCCTTGTTAAACTGTGCCAGGGTAAGAGGGGCTGAGGTGGGAAGAAGGGTCACTATCTTCTGAGGTCTCTGGCTTCCCGAGGAGGATGTGGGGACTCAGCTAGCTTCATCTTTCAGCACGTTTAGAGTACGTTCTAGAGTGTTGTCAGGGAACATGAGAGATGGTTATGAATCTGTTCCTGGGATTTGTCAGCCAGGGTAGCTTGGCCAACTAACTGGACGTGTTAAATGTCAGGTTCTCCTTAGGGCTTCTGTGGAAATACAGAGCATTGCAGAAAGCCAGGAAAGCTCCTGGGAATTCTTGAAACTTGGAGTATAATTGGGTCACTCACAGTAGTCATCCAGGACTGTAGATTACTGCCTCCCGGTTGTAGTCTATAGTCACCAAGCGGTGAGTGGACACCTGACTGTCCTGGAGATGGGCAGTAGGGAAGGGGTACGTGGTCGTTTTGCAGTATTTATTGTTTATTTGGACTTGTGTTAAACATTATATTGAGGAATATCCCAAAAAAAGTCAGCTCTAAAAAAATGTCAGAATGTTGTAAAATGGACATTGTCTTTCCTATGTTGGCCTTTCTTTTCTTTTTTTCTTTTTTCTTTTTTTGTTCGAGACAGAGTTTCTCTGTGTAACCCTGGCTGTCCTGGAACTCACACTGTAGACCAGGCTGACCTCGAACTCAGAAATCCTCCTGCCTCTGCCTCCCAAGTGCTGGGATTAAAGAAAGGCGTGCGACTACTACTGCCCCACTTTTTTTCTTTTCTTTTCTTTTTTTTTTTTTTAACTTTTGCTGAGGATGGAACCAGAATCTTATGTGTGCTATGTTAGACTCTACCACTCAGCCACATCCCTAGTCCTTTTAATTTAAAACTTTTTAAAACTTTTTTTTTTGTGTGATTTTTCGAGACAGGGTTTCTCTGTGTAGCTCTGGCTGTCCTGGAACTCACTTTGTAGACCAAGCTGGCCTCGAACTCAGAAATCCGCCTGCCTCTGCCTCCTGAGTGCTGGGATTAAAGGTGTGCGCCACCACGCCCGGCAAACTTTTTTAAAGATAATGTCTTGAACTATATTTTGGGCTGGCCTGTAATTTAGCATGTTGTCCAGTAGCTGTGATTAAAGGCATGTACCACCATATCCAGCTACTTACTGGCTCTTGAAAGGTTTTCATTCTGGGATCAGAGCAGACTGACACTGGTGGGCTTTCCAGGCTATCCTGAAGTCTTTGGCAAAGGGCATCTTGCTCATTTAACAGCCAGTGTTCTGTTACCAGCCCCTAAACATGGCAGTATTTACAGTCACCTAGGGAGCTGAGCCTTCATCTCAGACCTGTTAGTTTGAATCAAAAATTAAAAGTTCTTATGTGTGTTTGGTCCTAAGGACCTGATACTCCAAGGACATCTGGATGCCTGGCTGTAGTCACTTGGTACTAGTGCACAAAGTTCCTGCCTAAGAATTGCCTAATACACTTCATAAAAACACAGCTTTGGGCAAGTGACTACAGCTAGGCATCTAGATGTCACTGGAGTCTCAGGAGCATCTTATAGTAAAATTGGGCTACTGAGTAATCCTTCTCTGCAATATGTGCCTTAGAGAACCACTGAGACCCCATGGAAGCTCTTGCTGCACACTTATACCTTTTTGCCACATTGAGTTCTGGGTGTAACCTTTCATATATATATATATATTTTTTTTTTTTTTTTTTGTTCGTGTGAATATGCCACATGTGTGTGGGTCCTGAGGCCACCAAGCCTTCTTTCTACTCTAAGTCTAGGCTTTCTTCAGGGGGTGATGACAAGCCCCTTAGGAGGCTGACTCCTGTTCAAAACTCCATGCTGTCTGCTTGTCTGTCTTGAGAAGCTAGGTAGGTTTTCTATTTGTGGTCCCCAGAGGCCCCCAGGAAATGTGACAAATCACTCTGTCTTGGTTTGTTGCTCTGAAGGGTGGGGTTGGCTCACTAAGAGATAAGACCTGGGTTACTCTGTAGCCCTAGATTTCCGGCCCCAGACAGCCACACCGTCACTGCAAATAGACTGATAGAACCACATATCTAAATCATACAGTGATCTGTGCCCAGACTTTCTGCTGGGTCTGATTGTGAGTGGAAATTACTCCTCTGTGTGAAATGACCAGTGACATCAAAATAGGAAGAAGAGCTGAGGTCACCTCCAGGAAATGGACATTCCTTAGGGCCTTGGAAGAAGTGTTCCTTCAGAGCGCACCCGGGATGCTTTTGCTTTCTTTTTTTTTTTTAATTAAATATTTATTTATTTATTTATTTATTATATGTAAGTACGCTGTAGCTGTTTTCAGACACTCCAGAAGAGGGAGTCAGATCTCATTACAGATGGTTGTGAGCCACCATGTGGTTGCTGGGACTTGAACTCAGGACCTTAGGAAGAGCAGTCGGCGCTCTTAACCGCTGAGCCACGTCACCAGCCCTGCTTTTGCTTTCTTGATTACCTAGTTTTAGATGGGGCAGTGAATGTGGGGAGGTTTTGGTTATTGCTCCTTTTGTATTAAATAATGTTTTTTTTCTTCCCCTGCCCTGTTTTTTTGTCTCTCTTCTTTTTTCTCCTTTTGTTTCATCTTTTTAATTCTCCCTCTGTATTCTTTCTCTTCTTCACATTCCTTCTATCTCCCTTCCTTCTCTTTTGCCTGGTCTCCCACCCGTCTTTGCCCCACAGGACACACTGAGCACTTTCAGGACGCCTTTAAAGGTTCCTCGTGGAATGTGGGAGACCTCTCTCTTGCCCTGTACTCTGCCCTCTTCTCTTACTCAGGTTGGGACACCCTTAATTTTGTAACAGAAGAAATCAAAAACCCAGAAAGGTAAAGGCGAGATCACACTCTCCAACTTGGCTGGAACTCCTGCTGATGGTGGGCGCAGTTGCCCTGTTCCCATAGCTCCTCCCTCAACCTCCCCTCCCCTCATCCTCTCCCTGCTCCCCTTCTCCAGTTAGGAGGGGTTGGGGGCTAGGATGGGAGTGAGTGAATGTGAGAAAGCCCTGGCTCTCACCCTCATGTTCCATTGGAGAGCATCCAGGGTCTACTAAAGAGGAGAGGTCTTTAGTGGGCAGCAGCAGACCCAGCTAGGGCTGAGGTGGCAGGCTTTAGCCTTGTGGTGCTGAGACTGTGGCCTGAGCTGCCTGACCTGTTTCTGGCCTACCAGATCACCAGCCTAACCTCTAGTTTCTAGAGGATATTGCTCCTTGCATTTATCCTGAGATCACAGATGCAAGAAGGTTAGAAAGCCACACGTGGCTCATTGGACCTAATGAGATTGGATAAACTCATCGTGAGTCCCTTCTCAGCGAAAGTTCTCTTCTTTCTCAGTGGAAAAAGCCCAGGAGCATGGGAAGCTTACCCGCCCTGAGGCATACAGGGAAGAGGAGCTCATCTCAAAGACCTGGCAGCCAGTGAACTGTTAAATGTTAGGAAAATTCCAGGGGTGCTGGATGGCTTTTGATTCTCAGCAGAGCTTGGTTCTAGGTAGTCTTATTTCACTTGTCCTGACAGGAATTTGCCCTTGGCCATTGGGATTTCTATGCCAATTGTGACACTCATCTACATCCTGACCAACGTGGCTTATTACACAGTGCTGAACATTCAGGATGTCCATAAGAGTGACGCTGTGGCTGTGGTGAGTCTCGTGGGGGAGGAGGGCTGTCCTCATTGGCCCCTGTTCCCGAATGGTGTAATCTTTTTCTGCAGCTACTCTAGCTCTGCAGTGTGCGGCGTGGGTCTAGATAGGGCAGAGGGCAGGCATTTTAGCGAGGACTGCCTTTGTTCAGAGATCATAGATAGAGGAGGGTTACAAAACTCGCCTGTGTTGAGTTTCCCTCCTTTGCTCTGCCTTCAGACATTTGCTGACCAGACGTTTGGCATGTTCAGTTGGACCATCCCCATTGCCGTTGCTCTGTCCTGCTTTGGGGGCTTAAATGCATCCATCTTTGCTTCATCAAGGTACTTTGGTTTCTGATACTAGACTGTTCTTAGCACCCACATGGCTACCCACCACCATTTGTAACTCTAGTTCAGGGGTACCTGGGCAAGAGTAGTGCTTCTCTTAGTTGCTGTTCTATCTCTGCAACCCCACAGTGGCCTTTCAAAGAAGGGCTATGCAATCCCAGCAGAAACAGGAAGGTCCCAAGTTTGAGTCCTGCCAGACCTACACAAGACCTTGTGTCTCTTTAAATTAAAAAAAAAAAAAAAAAAAAAAAAAAAAAAAAGGCCATTGTGGTAGCTGTAAATTTGTATGGTGGCAGAATAAGGGTGTCCCTGGTGGGATGGGGATGTCACGAGGTAGTGGGAACACAGCATCCCTGGTGGGATGAGGGGAGGGATCTGGTTCAGAAAGAGGAGCATTGGTAGATGCTAGTGATTTCATTGCTGAGTGAGGGCTTGGAGTGGTTAATGGGTAATAGTGGGAGAGCGTTCCTGGGGAGTGCTGAGGTGTTAATAGTTAAAGACATTTGTGGGTATCGTGAGTAGTGGGCTGGGTGTAAGTGGAGCCTGTGATGGTGTCTTCTGTTTTGGGGAGGTGGGGGTGGCTCTGAGCTTAGTTTGTTTGAGGAGTGTGATTAGATAAGAGGCTGCTGACGAATTTCATTCCCTCACAGGTTGTTTTTCGTGGGCTCTCGTGAGGGCCACCTCCCGAACCTTCTGTCCATGATCCACATTGAGCGCTTTACACCCGTGCCTGCATTACTGTTCAATGTAAGCTCTGCAGGGAGAGTGTGGGTTTGGGCAGGTTTGTGCAGGATTCCTAATTTACACTGTACTTTAGGCTTGTAAGCATAGTTCATTATCTTTTCTCTAGTGTTATAAGGCAGGCAGACATTCTACCTGTACCACTCTTAGGCACTATTTATTCATTTTCTTCTGCCTCAAGACAAGGGCTTCTTTTTTTTTTTTTTTTTTGGTTTTTCGAGACAGGGTTTCTCTGTATAGCCCGGGCTGTCCTGGAACTCACTTTGTAGACCAGGCTGGCCTTGAACTCAGAAATCCGCCTGCCTCTGCCTCCCGAGTGCTGGGATTAAAGGTGTGCGCCACCACGCCCGGCTCTTTTTTTTTTTTAATTTATTTTTTATTTATTATACAATGTACACTGTAGCTGTCTTCAGATTCACCAGAAGAGGGCATCAAATCTCATTACGGGTAGTTGAGCTATCATGTGGTTGCTGGGAATTGAACTCAAGACCTTTGGAAGAGCAGTCAGTACTCTTAGACGGTGAGCCATCTCACCAGCCCGACAAGGGCTTCTTACGTAACAAGTTAGTATGTAGTATAAGTTAATCTTGAGCTTAGACCCTCTTGCCTCAGCCTCCCTGAAGGCCTTTTTTTTTTTTTTTTTTTTAAATCCTGTGTTGATACATGAGGGTGAAAAGACAGGTGGGTAAATTATCTATTTTTTAAGTTTAAACAGGCCTTAGCTTGTCTTAGAAAGCTAGTTTCTGAAACCCTATCTGCTAGGATTCTTTCATACAAGAAGACAAGTAGTTACCCCTCTCTCAAGAGTGGGTATGGATCCATTTTGCTCATCTCCCTTTCAAAAGCTACAGGCCACTGTGATGGTTCCGGAGGCAGTTTCCCCATGTGTATGCCAGGTAGCTGGGCTGCAGGCCTAACGAACTCTAGGTCAACAGTGTAACTCCCATTGTGGTTGGTATGTTGAGGGCCTCCCTGTCAGCCATCAGAAAGGAAGCCGAATCCTACCTTGTTAAGCACAGTGCTTGCAACAAGGGGGAGCACTAAGTATAGGCAGAGCTGGAGATATTGCCTTGAAGGTTACTGTGGGCAATGGACCCATCTGTCAAGCGAGAGCCACTGAAAACCAGAGCTAATCTGGTAAAGCTATTTCAGCTCTGACAGACTGCTGGATGGGCATCTCCTGGTGTGGCTGGAAGGAATGATCCTCTTCTCCACCTCTCTATCCCACCACAGTGCACCATGACACTTATCTACCTCGTTGTGAAGGACGTTTTCCTGCTCATCAACTACTTCAGCTTCAGCTACTGGTTCTTCGTGGGCTTGTCTGTTGTTGGACAGCTCTACCTTCGCTGGAAAGAACCTGACTGGCCTCGACCTCTCAAGGTCAGTGCCTCCTCTCCCCCCTCCTCTCCCTCTTCCTCCTCTTCTTTCTTCTTCTTCTTCCTTGGAACTAACCATGTGGCCAAGGAGAGCTCAACACGCACAGCTCATGCATGTTAGCAGGAGGGAGGGGTCCTCTTCTCTTTTAAAGATTTATTTTTATGTGTATTGGTGTTCTGCCTGCATGTCTGTGCAAGGATGGCAGATCCTCCGGAACTGGAGTTAGACAGCAGTGAGCTGTTGTGGGTGCTGGGAATTGAACTTGAGTCCTCTGGAAGAGCCATCTCTCCAGCCTCTCCTTAAGAGGGTCCTCCTCTTAAGGTGCCTTTTGATTGAGCTGTGTTCCATCATCCCACCCTACTAAATCTCGCTCTTCTATTTCAGCTGAGCCTCTTTTTTCCCATCGTGTTCTGCGTCTGCTCCTTGTTTCTGGTGGCCGTACCCCTCTTCAGTGACACCATCAATTCCCTCATTGGCATTGGGATTGCCCTCTCTGGGGTCCCTGTCTACTTTTTGGGTGTATACCTGCCAGAGTCCCGGAGACCACTCTTTATTAGGAATGTGCTAGGTGAGTGTCTCTTTGCTCCCATTTGCCCCACTGTTGGAGGCTGAGTGCTTATGTTGAGGGCTATACAGAGGCTACCAACTCTTCTCCTTCCTCATGGCAAAAGGATAAGACCTGGTATCCCATCACACTTTTTTGTGTTCTACTCTAGGGCTAAAGCACTGTCTGTTTTTTCCAGTGTTCTTGGGTTTGTTGTATTTTTTGAGACAGGGTTTTGTGTAACTCAGGCTAGTCTTGACCTCACTATGTAGCTGAGGATGACCCCAGACTCCTCATCCTCCTGCCTTTAACCCTCAAGTGCTAGGATTCCAGGCGTGTACCACCTCTGGGAAGAGAAGGCTGGGTGTGGAGTGGAGAGGCTTGTTGGTTGTAAGGGACAAGACCAGGCTTTGTGTGGCTAAGGGATAGGTGGGAAGGCATCACAGATATTCTTTCAGCCTTCTGCTATGGAGATTGTAACTGCAGCGACTATGTTTGCTAAATCCTGTGCTTCTTATCTTCATTTAGCTACTGTCACCAGAGTCACCCAGAAGCTTTGCTTTTGCGTCTTGACTGAGCTAGATGTAGCTGAAGAGAAAAATGTTGAGAGGAAAACTGAATAGAAGCAGAGATGACATTCCCTGAAGCCCAAAAGGCTGTGGCCGCAGCCACCAAAGACCAGTTCCCTAAACCTTCTGAATTAAAGGAGCCTCTTGGCCCACATTCTGTGAGGGGGCTCAGGGCCAATGCTCTCTCATTGGTAAGCTATGGGAAGATACCAATCAGGCCAGCCTGAAGATGGGGACTTCAGTGGGAGGGGAGGTTGGGCGGGGCATTGATTTAGTTTTACTTCTGATGAGTAGACGCAGCCCTGAAGGAATATTAGACTGACAGCTCTGGCTCTTGATTCACAGCTCTTTGTAGTTTAAACCAGGAGTCTACAGTGGGGCCCTTCATGGGAAGTTTTCCTCTGACCCTCTGACCAAGTCCAGCTACTTGATTTTTAGAGGTCTGAAATACTACCATTTCTTCCTGTGGCTCAAAATTCTTCCTTGAGGAGAGCGTTGTGTTCCCCTTTTTGTTTGTTGGGTGGCATGAACAGCAAGGCGCTGTGTAACTGACATGGGATCAATGTGTGCCTCCTTCCTGAATTCCACAAGAGGAACAACAGTCCCTCCCTCCCTCCCTCCCTCCCTCCCCGGAACCTCACGGTCAAGCAAACAGTTAGCTTGATGGGAAGACGACTGTTGAGGATCTAGGCATGAGAGCCCTCTAACTCGTGGATCCGAATGTTGGTGTGTCTTTGGGATCTCACTGTGTATAGAGTCCCCTCTCCTTGAGGAGGGGCTGCCTGTCTGACCTTGCTTAGGTCAGTATGGTCAGGATTCTCAGGCAAGGAGGTGAGCTTCTGGCTTTTCAAGGAATTGGACTGGGCCACTTGATTGTGCCCTTCCCAGCTGAATCCATGGTGCTGTGGAGCCCTTGAAACAAGGGCTGAGAGAAAAACCTCACTACTCCAGCTGAGTGGAGCGTCTCTACTACCTGGACAAGCCACAACTGTCACCAAATTTCAACTCCTGTATGTCATTATTTATTGATAATTAATCCAGGACACCAGTTGTAACAAACCATTAGTGATCATTTCTCTATAGGATGCAATAAGTGAATTATGTTTGTATCTTAGCTGGCCTGGTTGCACACATCTGTAATCTGAACTTGGTATGCTGAGGCATAAGGAGTTTGAATTTGAGGCTAATTTAGGCTACATAATTTCCAGGTAGCAGCCACTCTGGAAAGATCAGACAAGATCTTGTCTCACCATATACCTGTTATACTTTAATATACAGATAAGTCACATGTTATTATCATCTGGCTCAGATCCAGCAAGGACAGATGAGCAACTTCATGAGTCATAATACTGCTATTTTGAAGGACAATCCTTTGTTTTATTAAGACTGTAGATCTTTGTTCTACTTGACATAAAATAAATCTTTGGATTTTTGGTATGAACTGCAAGAGGCCTGGAATGTTCTACATAAGGTGTTACGCAAAATTCAGGTAGATAACCTGATTTATCAGTTGTCACTGGACTCCTGGATTCAAGTCAAATAGTTTGTTATCTTTAAGAGCCTGTGCAAGATTGGCTATGTATGGACTCACAAAGCTCACTTTGCTGGAAGTGGTCACTAATTTCCTGAAAGCACCAAGCTTTGTTTACATGCTGAACCATCTTGGGTCATGGGACAGTACCTGCTTGCCTTCTCTTGTCCAAGGGCTGGGCAGGTGAGATTGAAGTGTCAGGAAATGCTTGGTACTTGTGCATTGGTTTTCTCTCTATGAAGATCGATGAAGACTGTGGGAGAAAACAGCTTCCACCTCAGCCTCGCTCCTGGTAAATGGTAGAAACAGCTAATTCTGGTGATCAGACTAGGCTGCCAGTTAAAGCCAAAACAATAGGCTTGGATCTCTGTGAGCAGTGTGTCTACACAAGATTGTAGAACTCTCTTGATGCCCTTAGACATTGCCACCTTGGACACAGAAGAACCTGCTATGCTGTCTTGGCATCCTTCAAGGACATTTCAAGTTTTAGAATTTGTGAACAATACAGATAGTAACTATGTGGCAGTCTCCCAATACCAAACTGGCTCTAGACTCACAGTAACCTTGGATATATGCTTGCTCAATAAAGACTTAGGGGACCCTGTCTAATCACAGTTGCCATTGGTTCTGGACATGCACCTGTGAGAGGGTGACATTCCTACTGTCATGGGTTGGGAATCCTGTCTGATAAGGAGTTTTGTGTAAAGACTGACTTGCCTAAACCATACAAGCATGATTCATATCTGAGCTAAGCTGTTGTCCATTCCAAGGCTCTGCTAGAGCAAAGCTTTTAAGCAAGTTATGACCCTGGTTTAAGTGGTCTTTGGCCCTTAACCAGCTTATCTCAGGAATTTGCTGCCCTCCAGTGGTTTCTAAAAGCAGGGACCTCACACTGAAGGTGCTCTAGTACTTCCTTAGTGAGCCATGTTCTCATCGTCACTTGACTGATAGCATTTTTTTTCTTTCTAAGCTCAACACAGCTTCCCCCAGGAACCCTTTCTGTGGGAAAGAAGCCAGACTTCTACAGCATTCAAGCTTGATAGTGGAATTCTTCCCACCAGGTCTTTTGTCTCTTTGAATCACCTCTCAGTGTGCTAATCCCATTTACAGTGGTGCATTGTTCTCCTCTTATAGTAGGTACAGCCTGTGAAGTTGTTGGCTCTTTAATGTTAACGTTAGCATAACAGTGAGCACACTGCAGTGGCAAATAGAATTTTACTCCTGCTTATATGCCTACAGATCAAGATGACTAGTGTTAGATACCACATTGCTGCCTATTGCTCAAAACACTGAATTGTTGAGTAACTGAGATAGTTGTTGGTTTGATTAGTTCCAATAACCACTTGGATATACAAATGAGATCACTTCGACAAGTTTAATAACTCCTACATAGGTAAGTGAAAGGATGTGTAGAAATGTATGAACTTATAAGTACTTGGAAGAAGGCATCTGTGTTACTTTCCCATGGATCTTTCCCAGGAAGAGGGTATTTGCTGAATTGAATGTTGCATGTTACTTCCCTACACCTAGTGTCTGCTACAGTAACTAGTCACATGTAACTAAAATCTAGCCAGTTTGATAAGTGTCCATGCATTACACTAGCACTTGGAAGATTAAGGCAAGATTGCAACTTACATTTAACCCCCTCCCCCCAAAATGCTGGTTGTGGTGGCTCATGCCTTTAATTCCAGCACTAGGGAGGCAGGGGTAGGTGGATCCCTTCTGAGGCAGCCTCATCTACACGGAGACTGTATCACCCCCTCCCCAAACAAAAATCGTTGAAGTTTCTCAGTTGCCCTAATCATATTTCAAGTGCTCAAAAGCCACACAAGTGTACCGTGCATACACAGAACATGCTGTGGGAAGTTTTATTGGACAATACTACATCTAGGGCTAAGGCAGCTGAGATGCTGAGTTCTGGTGACAGTGTCCTATTGATGATACAGTTGGCCTTCCATGTATTTACTAATTTACATGGCCCTGCATTTACTAATTTACATTTTGGGGCAATGTGCCTATATGGAAGATTTACTCTTATTCTCCAAAGAGTTGTGGTATAATAATTTAGTGTTTACATTCGATTTTTATAATCTGAAGAGGCATAGACTTTGTGGACATACTGTGTCATCTTATGTAAGGGACTTGGTTGGACACATGGTGGTTTTTGGCAGCCCTAGAACCATATAACAAGGGTGATGTATGTAATGCCTTGGGTGAGTGCTATAAACAGTTGACATGGCCCATCATGTTTAAAGTTAATTCTGAAACATGTAATTCACTAACCTTTTTCTATGAGGAAAACACCTAAAACAATCAGATTTAAAAAAGAATTGCTTGCTTCTGTGTAAAAAGTTAAGTTTTTATTAAAGATCATCACATTCATACATATTGTTCCTTGGTACCACTGCCAAAGGTGATAGCAGTCTTTATAACCATTATCAGAGTCTAAAGGGGGCTGGGGGAAAGACATGACCGCCCATAGGTCAGGGCGGGGGAGTCATTGTTGTCCTTGCAGAGATCATCTCCATCAAAGGGAACAGGCTTCACTGGGAGCAGGCACTCCCTCCTCCCACCAGCTTCTTTAGCCCTGAGCATATAAGTAAAATGACAGAAAAACCACCAGGGATGGAGGTTTTACATCATTTTATTTTCCAGATTGTAAGATCACTTTTTAAAAAATAGAACGCCCAGGCTGGCCTAGAACTTACTGTTTAGTCTAAAGGCTGGCCTTGTATTCTCAGTGCTCTTCTTGGCTCCCAAACTCTCCAATGCTGGAATTACAGACATGACCCAGCGTGCTTGGCGTCACTTATCACTTACAAGGAAGTCCACACTGTGCTGGGGTAAAGGCTTTTCTTTCCACATGTTCAGTTAGGAATCCTAAGATGATGACTCTGTAGTCAGAGCCTTAAAGGCCCATGGAAGAATCTCACAAATACCAGCAAGCCATCAATCTGAATCCAGACCATGGGGGCTGTCATAGTCAAACTCCTTTTGTACATCCAAAGGGTATTTGCTCCACATCAGTCGCCCGCAGCTTCTTTCCTCCTCGCTGAGGCTGTTGTATTCATCAGAGCCTTCAAGGAGATAAAAGATTGTATTTTCTATTATAAAATACTTGCTCATAAAGAAAATTTATGATAAAGAACTTAGACAACTTTGAGGAGTCAGTTCTTCCGTTATGTGGGTGTTAGGAGAATCAAACTTGGGTTATCAGGCTTAGCAGCCAAACGATCAGGGGTTAGAGGCTTTTTTTTTTTTTTTTTTTTTTTTAATAAATTTGTTTTAAGTAAGCACACTGTACACTGTCACTATCTTCAGACACACAAGAGGAGGGCACTGGATTCTATTACAGATGGTTGTGAGTCACCATGTGGTTGCTAAGAATTGAATTCAGGACCTCTGGAAAAGCAGTCAGTGCTCTTAATTGCTGAGCCATCTCTCCAGCCCCACCTTTTTTTTTTTAAATCATCTCCTTCCCATACTTCTTTCAAGATCTGTCTAGAGCTCACTGCTCTGCCACTTCAGCTATGGGAGAGCTGGGATGACAGGGATGTCCTACTTGAGCCATGTAAATACTTTATCTCTTTTTAAAATTTATTTGTGTGTGTGTTATGTGTAGTGGTAAGATGAGGTTTTCCTTTTACAGAGGATTTATAGCAACTCATGTTGCCAGACTTGCTGTGGTATGTTAATACCTTTTGTTTGTTTGGTTTTTGAGAAAGGGTTTCTTTGTGTATCCCTGGGTGTTCTGGAACTTTCCTTTTAGACCAGGCTGTCCTTGAGCTCAGATACCCATCTATCTCCCTCTGCCTCCCAATTTTATTTTTTAAACGTGTTAGTGTTTTTCCTGAATGTATGTATGTGCATATGTATACCTGGTACCCATAGAGGTCTGAAGAGGGAGTCAGGTTCCCTCGAATTGAATGGAATTAAGGATGGGTGTGTTGCCATGGCAGTACTAGAAACAGAACCCACATCTTTTGTAAGAACAGCCAGTGCTCTTAGCCACTGAACCATCTCCCCAACCCAGTCAATACTTTCCCCAGCAGTTCCCCTATAAAGAGAGGGAAAGCCAGCCATATGCAAGCATACGCATCAATTAATTATACCTTCAACCTCAATCTTGACTCCTACCAATCCCACTCCATCTGGGTTGCTACCCACCTCTGGAATCTTCATCTCTATCACTGCTTTCTTCATCCGGGTACTCATTCCGCCAGTTATTTTCACTGTTTTCATCATCTTCATCTTCATAAATATCTTCTGACTGCTCATCATCATTTACCTGAACATCTCAACATAAACATGAGTTTAAGTCCAGACCTGAGTCATGCTCCTTATGGGATGCTATTGGCAATACCATCTCGGGGAGATTCAACTAAAGGCACCACATGAAAAGGTAGACAAGGAAAAGTTTGTCCAACTCTGCTTTACTAGACACTAGGTAATCTTAGGCCCAGGTCCAACCAAGAGTCTAGCTACAGATACCACATCCCAGTGCCAGCAGAGGGGAATGACTGTAGAGTAGCATTCATGGATGGCCAGGTGAGAGAGGGATTTTACAACTTGAGTAATGCCAAAGATTAGGACCAAAAACTTCAGGGTAAGTGGAAAGGAGTATACACCACATAGTGGTCTAAGATGGTACCTATCTGCACTAGTAATAGTGAACTCTGAAGGCAGCCACATGCACACCCACTCAGGCAGACAGATACAGTCTCACACATACATACACATAAACTGGAAAAAGGAAGCTCAACGTTTTTAGAAAACGGAATCAAGATGCCTTTTTTTTCCCCCCTGAGATAGGGACTTACTATGTAGTCCTGGTTGGCAGGGAGCTTGCTATGTGTAGATCAGGATGGTCTCACAGAGACCCACCTACCTCTGCTTTTTAAGTGCTGGAATTAAAAGTGTATGCCAGCTCTTCTTAAAATTTAGAATGTGTCCGTCCTTGGGGGCTGGAGAAATGACTCAGTGGTTGAAGCACCTAATGTTTTAAGAGGTCCTGGGTTCAATTCCTAACATGTATTGTCTTACAATTGTAATCTGTAAACACACTGCCAGAAGATGTAACACTCTTCTGGCCTCTTTTGGTACCAGCATGCATATGACGTGCAGATATTCATGTAGGCAAACATCCATACAGCTTTTTGTTCTTACTCACGTCTGGTTTTATTGTCTCAAGGTTATAAACAAAACTTTCAGTGTAAGTAGTCCAACATATCTGCTGTATTAAACCAGGGTTTCTACAAAGGATTTAGAACAGAATTTTCCTTCCAAGGAAAACCAAGAACTAGAACAATGTTTATCAAGAGAAGATAAACATCCAGGTGGGATGCTTGTAATCCCACTACTGGGGAAGCTGAGGCAATTCAGATTGCCACAAGTTAAAAGCTTGGGCAACAAGCTAAGTACAAGGCCTGCCTGGACTACATTGTGAAATCCTTTTATAAAAATAAAAAGGGAGGCTGGAGAGATGGCTCGGCAGGTAAGAGCACTGACTGCTTTTCCGAAGGTCCTGAGTTCAAATTCCAGCGACCACATGGTGGTTTAGAACCACCTGAAATGAGATCTGACGCCCTCTTCTGGTGTGTCTAAAGATAGCAACAGCGTACTTACTACTACTACTCAATCAATCAACCAATCAATCAATCAATTTAGGGTTAGAATGAGCAGAGGCCCTGAGTTCAATTCCCAGCAACCACATAATGGTTCACAACCATCTGTACAGCTACAGTGTACTCATATACATAAATATAAATGAACAAATCTTTAAGAAAATTTAGAAAGGGGCTGAACAAGCTTAAGCACCACTGTTTGGATATCCAGAACCCATGTAAAAGCTGGGTGGACTGGGTAGCCTGCCTGAGATCCAAGCAAATGGGAGGTAGAGACAGGAATCCCTGGGGTAAACTGTCATTAGATTAGTTGGGATTGGCAAGCTCTAGTTTCAGTGAGAGACCCTACATCAAGGAAGACACTAAATGGACTGTATGAGATCCCATTCCGTGCCTCTCCCTCCCCACTTTCTCCACCCCCGCCAAAAAAAAAAAAAAAAAAAAAAAAAGGCATAGTAAGATGATTTAGTGGTTGAAGGTGCTTGCCACCAAACCTGATGACCTCAATTGTATCCCAGGAGTCCACGTGGTACAAACAAATTGTCCTGGCTTCCACACATGCACCATGCATGCATACACACTAAATAAAATTGATTTTAAAATTTAAAAATAAAAGGAGTGGAGTCCAGGAAGTCAGAAGTACCCTATTCACCCTTCTCCTCTTGGACCTCCTTACCAGCTCCCATTCCTGGCTGTAGGGCTGCACAGACATGATGTTCTCAATCCACCCTGGAGGGGCCATCTCCATATAGTAAATGTCATATACATAGTCGTCATTGTGCTTTGGGTCCTCCTGGTGGTTTACTTGGGATCCATCCTCGGATACAGTCAGCCTCTCACGGATCAACTCTACAGAATTGCAGAGGATCACATCTGGATCAGATGTCTACAAAGAAACCAGATGACGAGATTAAAACTCAAATGAGGACTATTTATAAGGATTCTAAGGATTGGGTAAGTGAAGGCCTGTTTTTGTTTTTAAATTCCCATCACCTTATTGAATTCTTTTTTTTTTTTTTAATTTTATTATTATATATAAGTGCACTATAGCTGTCTTTAGACGCGGCAGAAGAGGGCATCAAATCTCATTACGGGTGGCTGTGAGCCACCATGTGGTTGCTGGGATTTGAACTCAGGACCTTCAGAAGAGCAGTCAGTGCTCCTACCAACCAGCTGAGCCATCTCACCAGCCCTGTTTTTTGTTTTTTTTTTTAAAAGATTTATTTATTGTTATATGTAAGTACACTGTAGCTGTCATCAGACACACCAGAATAGGGAGTGTCAGATCTCATTACAGATGGTGGTGAGCCACCATGTGTTTGCTGGGATTTGCACTCATGACCTTCGGAAGAGTACTCAGTGCTCTTAGCCACTGAGCCATCTCGCCAGCCTGGCCTGTATTTTTTTTTTTTTTTTTATGTCCTATTCAAGACAGTTTTTTTGTTCTGAGACAGTTTTACTCTATGTAGTCCTGGCTGGCCAGGAACTTATTGTATTGACCAGGCAGGTTTTTTTCCTTTTTTTTTTTAAGACAGGGTTTCTTTGTGTAGCCCTGGCTGTCCTGGAACACACTCTGTAGACCAGGCTGGCCTCGAAGTCAGAAATCCGCCTGCCTCTGCCTCTGCCTCCTGATTGCTGGGATTAAAGGCAGCTGTCTCTACCTTTTCTAATGGGAAAGGAAACTAGAATAATAGTACTACATGGTTTGCATGGCATGGTGCACATGGGAGTCCTGGGAACTGAATTCAGGCTTTACCTGTACCTGCTGAACAATCCTGCCAGCCCTCAGAAAAATTATTTTTAATATTTCCAGTTATATTGTATAGACTACTTTCCATTGTTAAACGAGTATTTCCCACGGCATGGTGCACATGGGAGTCCTGGGAACTGAATTCAGGCTTTACCTGTACCTGCTGAACAATCCTGCCAGCCCTCAGAAAAATTATTTTTAATATTTCCAGTTATATTGTATAGACTACTTTCCATTGTTAAACAAGTATTTCCCACGTTGCCAATCTTCAGTATTATCAAAGGTGTTGATAACTCCATTTGGAGTGGAGTAACAAGCAGTTTTAAGGTGCCTTATGTGGGTGCTGGGAAATCTTCATGATGAAACTGCTTTAAGTAAACTGCTGAGCCATGTCTAGAGCCCCATGCATTCCTAGTTCTTGAACTAATCATTAGCAGTATCCACAATATTTCATTTCTGCATTTGAAAATGGTGATAACCTTGGAGAAAAGAAGCCCTTATCCCAACTTCACCACCGTCATTCCAGTTAAAACGCAGACAACTCTGAAAAGCACCAACACTTAACACCATCTGAGGGCTGCACGGCAATCGACCAAGGGAAGGGAAGAACCTTGCTGTAGTCCACTGACTACAGGTTCAAATTATCTTTCCTAGAAAAACCAAATTCATGCTTGGTACTGCCATCCTAGATCTGTCTCCACACAGTAATGTACAGCTTAGTTGCCCGTAACCTATGGAATGCAGAGCCAGCAGCTTTACCTTGCCTTCTTTCTCTCACAGCTGTTCTGTCTCTACATTAGCTGTTCTCAACCCCATTGGTTCTAACCCCTTTGGGGGGAGGGGTGCTACATATCATTATCCTGCATATCAGATATTTACATTATAATTCATATCAGTAGCAAAATTCCAGTTATGAAGTAGCAATATAATTCATGGCTGAGCATCACCATAAGAGGAACTGTGTTTAAGGGTCACAGCATTAGGGAGGATCAGAGCCATTACTATTTGGTTTTTTT
The DNA here is from genome assembly GCF_978045245.1 of Mus caroli. NCBI lineage: Eukaryota > Metazoa > Chordata > Mammalia > Rodentia > Muridae > Mus > Mus caroli. The sequence goes on along the minus strand of NW_028227265.1, from coordinate 23,275,336 downwards.
TTTTTTTTTTTTTTTTTTTGTTTGTTTGTTTGTTTTCGAGACAGGGTTTCTCTGTGTAGCCCTGGCTGTCCTGGAACTCACTCTGTAGACCAGGCTGGCCTCGAACTCAGAAATCCGCCTGCCTCTGCCTCCCGAGTGCTGGGATTAAAGGTGTCCGCCACCATTGCCTGGCCTGGTGCAAGCTTTTAATCTCAGTACTTTAGGCAGCAGGCAGATCTCTGTTGAGTTCAATGCCAACCTGGTCTACATAGTCTCAAAAAAAAAAAAAAAATCAAAACAAATACAGGCATAGAAATAAATGCCCAGGTAACACAGCTAAAGCCTCCTCACCCACACTTCTATAAGCAACCTCAAGTAAATTAATGGGAACACACACACTCAAAGAGCATAGTAATAAAAGAAGAATAATCAGGGTTCATTAAGAAAGTTTCAACAGGGGGCAAGCGAGATGGCTCAGTGGGTAAGAGCACTCACTGACTGTTCTTCTGAAGGTCCTGAGTTCAAATCCCAGCAACCACATGGTGGCTCACAACTACCTGTAATGAGATCTGATGCCCTCTTCTGGCTCATCTGAAGACAGCTACAGTGTACTTATGTATAATAATAAATAAATCTTTGGGTTGGAGCTGGGCTGACCGAAGCAAGTGGGCTGAATGGAGTGAGCAGGGTTGAGTGATCAGAAGTCCTAAAATTCAATTCCCAACAACCACATGAAGGCTCACAACCATCTGTACAGTTACAGTGTACTTACATACATAAAATAAATAAAGCTTTTTTTCTTTTAAAGGTTCAACAGGAGTATAGACATACAAAATCTAATAAAAACTATTACCTTGAATAGCCAATGCTTGCTAATAAAAACTCTGAAAAAGTAAAAACAAAATGGCAATAAAAGTATCTAATTCATAGTATTTGTGAAGATTAAGAAAAGGAAAATACCACATTAGGAATTTAGCTCAGAGGAAGGACACTTGCCCCAAGTTCCCTTTGTAGTGACAAGTCTGGAATTTTGGTTTCTTTAAAGAACACAGAAACGGGCTGGAGAGATGGCTCAGTGGTTAAGAGCACCGACTGCTCTTCCGAAGGTCCTGAGTTCAAATCCCAGCAACCACATGGTGGCCCACAACCATCCGTAATGAGATCTGACGCCCTCTTCTGGTACATCTGAAGACAGCTACAGTGTACTATATAATAATAAATAAATTTTTTTTCATTTATTTTATTTTACTTTATTTTATTGAGTGTATGATGGAAGAGTGAAAATGGGTCAAAAGGGAGGGAAGGAGAGAGGGAGGGAGGGAGGGAGGTCTTTCCCATGCTGGGAAAGATCTGTGCCTTGGGAAGGAAGGCAGCCAAACGGGTTAGTGGTAGTGCGTAGTCCGTTGTGGTGCTCTATCCAAAAGACTTTGGTTCTGACCTCCCATTTTACTCTCAAAGGGCAGTCTCTTCCTCCATGATTGTTCCCCACTATGGATGTAGCCTGCATTGTGTGTGTGGGTTATGAAAAACAGAAGGCAGGAGGAACTGGCTGACCTCCTTATCTTATAGACTGTCTGAATCTATCTTGGATGAAAGTATTCCATGGCCACTGTGTGCTCTGAGATTCGTGTTTATTCCAATAAATAAATCTTAAACAAACAAACAAACAAAATCCCACAGAAACAGTTTATGTTTTTGTTTTAATCCCAGGTGTGGGGCTGCTTTGAGCTGTCTGAAGCAGCTGACTATGATTTGCCTCATGCCCTAGCAGAAGTGGTTTTTGTCAGCTGCAGATAGTTTCTGGGACATTTGGAATTCTGGGAACTTCTCAGAGGGTATATATAAATGCTAGAGCCCCATCTTCAGGAAGGTTGGAGGCAAACTGTTAGGAGTCTGACCATACACAGCACCAAAACCTCCAAAATTGTGAACTAAAACTCCTTCCATATTTACCTCATTTTTCGTAGCAATGACAGTTTAATATCATCTCTAAATACTGTATAACTTTTAAATAGCCAAATCCACTTTCAAAAGCCCTACATCAATTCTGTTTATTTTGATACACGTTCTCACTGTGTAGCTCTGTCTGGCCTTGAAAGAAGAGATCTATTGGTCCATGCCTCTTGAGTAGTAAAGGCCTGATCAATCACACCCAAAGTTTTTGTTTTTTTTTTTTTTGAGACAAGGTCTCACTATGTAGTCCTTTTTGGGCTGGAACTCAGAGATCCACCTGGTACTGCCTCCCAAATGCTGGGAGGGAAGGTGTGTATTACGACACAAGCAAAAGAGAAAGAAAGAAAACCAATCCTAAGGGGCGTGGGTAGCACATGCTTACTTATAATCCCAGCACTGGGGCGACTGAGGCAGAACTGCTGTGTGTCAGAGGTCTGCTTGGGCTCCATAGCCCGTACTATGTCAACCAGAGCTACACAGCAAAACTATCTCAACAGAACAAAAACAACAACAGAAATCAGGTAGAATGAGGTCAACCCTTAGAGATGGATCATCTATTCTTAAGCTTACAGTGTGTATGCTCTTCATTACTGCCTTTGGGAGCAGAGCAGACATATACAGTACTCACTTTGCGGCAGTCGGTGGCAGCAGCCTCTAGGTTTTCCTCCTCGTGGACCAGGTCCAACAACTGGAAGCCCGCATCCCCGACAGCTTCTGACCCACACTGAGGCTCCAAACTGTTAGAGGTTCCCGAGGATCGGTGGCTGGAGACCACCCTGTAGCGGCCCTCTTTACGGACCTCGCGCACCGAGGCACGAAGATCGCGGCGGATACGCAGCTGACTGCTCCGGGACGGGCGCAAGGCAGCCCGCACAAGCTGCTGGATTGGCTCCTCCTGAGGGGCGACAGGAAAAGAGATGACTGCGACACGGGCAGCGTTCAAAGATCGCTCCCACAAAGAGTCCATTCACCCTTCTCATACCTGGGATCGCACGGTAGCAACCAACTGGAAGACATTTCTCTCCGCTGCCGCCTCCTGGCCCTCTGGCGTCTCCCGAGCCGCAGACTCAACCTCGCTGCTCCGGGGGCGTTTACAGGCCAGCACGAGCGCCTCGGCGGGCTCCGCGTTGCGCTTCCGCTTCACGCGCAACACCGCAGTCCTGCCGGCCTCCATAGCGGCGATCGCGGAGTACTGTGGGAAGGCGCGGGGCGCGACGGGATGTCTGTCCAGTTCCGCAGAGGGCGGGGCCTCACGGAACGTCATGCTACGCCTCGACGCCCCGCCCACAGTGGGAGAGGCAAAATGGCCGCGGGAGTGGCGGCGAGTGGAGCGCTTCCCACAGCGGGTGAGCTGTTGGGCTTGCTGGGGAGGTCGGGCCGTGGCTGGTCCTGGGTGCAGTCGGTCTTCCGGCCTCATTTTTAGGGCTCTGGCGTGGGGGATATTTGGGTTTCCGCTGTACTTATTTTCCCGGCTGCTCCAGAGTCCACGTGGAGTGGTTCAAGCACCCTGAGCAGGTTTGCCGCAGCCGTCCGCGTGGGTGACTGTCCTTTCTCAGACTGTCGCCGGGCGCAGGACTTGTGTCAGAAGCCTCGCCCCAGTCACTCACACCGGGCGGGACCTCAGTTGTATGCAGCGCCCCTAACCCAGCCGGGAACGGTTCGGTCCCGGGACCGTTCGGGCGGTTCTGCTTCGGGATGGCTTTCCCAGATCGTATTCTGAGGAGTTCGGGAACCATTCAGTTCACGACACTCACCCGGAGAAGCGCCAGACGTTTGTGTGCCCGAGGTGGACATGCTTTTGATTAAAACTCTGGAGTGGCCCTCAGTGCATTTTTAAGTGTGTTCTTAGTTAAACCCTAGCGACATCACAGATAAGCAAGCGTCCTTAATCTGTCGCGGAATAACCACTTCTGCGCTTTTACTGTATAATGTTAGCTCATTGCTCGGCTTACCCTGCCTTCTCACTTGCCTTCACTTGAAGGCTGGACCCCGATGGACTTGTGGGGCCTTTTAATTATGTAGGAATTTCTGAAAAGTGGCGAAACTTCCAGACAGCCCTATATATTTACTGTAGGGTTCTCCCACACTCCCAACTTTTTCTTAAGACAGGAATCTCATTGTGCAGCCCTGACAGGCATGGAACTCATAGAGATGGTCCTGCCTCTGCTTTTCTAGTGCTAGAATCAAAGGCATGCACCAACACGTTGTTCTGTTTTGTTCTTGTTTTATGACAGCATAGCCCAGGCTGGCATCAAACTTCAGATCCTTCTGCCTCAGTTTCCTAAGTGCTGAGATTTTAGACATGAGCTACCACCACTGGCTTTTATTATAGTTTCTGATGGTATATCCTGTATAAAAAATGAAAATTACTCTTGTTAGAAATATCAAAATCCTGGTTAATTTTCTTTTGAGATGGGCTGTCACTATGTAGTTCTTGCTGGCTTAGAACTTGCTATGAAGACCATGTTGACTTTGAACTTACACAGAGACCTGCCTGTCTCTGCCTTCCAGACCTGAGATTGAAGGTCGATGTTATCATTAATAAGAAATTGTAAGTAACTTTGACATTTTTATCTGTTTCTTTATTTTTTTTCTCTTTTTTTTTTTGTCCTTTATCTCCATCCTAGGCATTATAATTGATTAGGTTTCTGATATCAAGATCTCTTCCTAAGAAGTAAATTAACAAGCCTCACATTTCTGTGCAAACGCTGAGGAGCCAGTTGGCACCATGAAGGTCTTCTGTGGCCGTGCCAATCCCACCACGGGATCCCTGGAGTGGCTGGAGGAGGATGAACACTATGATTACCACCAGGAGATTGCCAGGTACCCAGGGCTGTTGCTCAGCTGGCTGCAGGGGTGCAGGGCTCCTCCGTGTCAACTTAGGTTTGAAGGAGGTTGTGGAGATTGTTTTTCTGAGCAGTTGAGATGTTAGGAGAACAGAGCACCTGCTGAGAGCAGTGTGGGAAGTGGGTTGGAGAGAGGACGGGGAGTCCTCCGTCCTAACGTAGACGCAAGCGGTGGAGGTGAGAGGCAGAGCAGCTTGGAGGAGCGGGAGTTTGGTAACCCACTGTATGTAGCAAGAGGGGAAAGTTCCAGAAGCACCAAGATTTCTCCCGGTGAGATGACCGGGTGGATGGGATGCCCTCCCGAGAGGAGGAGGTTTTAAGGTTTGGACACTTCCTGTGATGCTAGAGGTAGAAAGAAGCACGAGTTGTGGAGACACAGAGTTTGTGGAGCTCGGTAAAGGTGAAGTTGAGAGAAGTCGTTGCATCTCAGTGAAAGAGGTCATGGAGGGATCAGCCGAGGAGACTGAAGTGAGCCAAGAGGGAAGTTAGCATGGAAAGAAACGAGAAGTTCAGCAAAGGGTCGGGCTGCTCACAAGTCCTGAATGCTGATGCCCATTAGTAACAGCAGTGGGCAGGTGTGATGCGGGGGAGCTCCGGTGGTGAGTTCCGGGTGAGATGTGAGTGGACCGGAGAGATGGATGGTTCTACACATCTACACAGTGGGCAGCGCAACTCGCTCCATCTGGACTCTGGGCATTTGCACTCACAGGCATTCTCATACACGTATGATTAAAAAGAAACTATTTTGCCAGGCAGTGGTGGCTCATGCCTATAATTCCAGCAGTTGGAAGGCAGAGGCAGGAGGATTTCTGAGTTCAAGGCCAGGCTGGTCTATAGAGTGAGTTCCAGGACAATCAAGGCTATACAGAGAAACCCTGTCTCGAAAAAAAAAAAAAAAAAAAAAAAAAAAAAAAAAAAAAAAAAAAAAAAAAAAAAAGAAAGAAAGAAAAAGAAAAAAATCTAAAATATTTTTTGAGATTTCATCTATTATTGGCTTTTTTTTTTTTTTTTTTTTGAGACAGAAGGAGGTGTCAGAACCTCCTGCTAGAAGAGTTAGACAGTTGTGAGCCACAGTGTTGGTGCTCAGAATCAAACCCTGATCCTCTGGAAGAGCAGCCAATTCTCCTAACTGCTGAGCCATCTCTAGCACCTAAGATCTTTTTTAAAAAGTAGGTAGGGCAGATGGGGGCACAGCTCAGTTGGTAAAGGGGTTGTAGGACCTTAGTTCGGTTTTTAGAACCCTGCATTTTGTTTTGTTTTTTTGAGATGGAGTCTCTTTAGCACTGGCTGTCACGAGATTCACTATGTTGACCAGACTGGCCTTGACCTGAGGGAGCCACTTTGTTCTGCTTACCCAGTCCTGGATTAAAGGCTTGTGATACCACATCCTGCATGACCCACATTCCTTAAATGTATTGATATGTGTGTAGATGTGTGTGTATGTATGTGCCTGATGTCCACCAAGGCCAGAAGAGGTCATCAGATTTCCCGGAACCAGAATTACAGATGCTTGTAAACCACCATATGGGTGCTGGGAATCAAACCCAGGTCCTTTGCAAGAGCAGCAAGTACTCTTTAACTGCTGAGTCATCACTCTAACCCCTGGAATCATCATTAAAAACAGAATAAGCCAGTTGTGGTGTCAAAAGCTGGTAGGAATAGCTAAAGAGGGTGGAGGCAGGAGCATCAAGAGTTCCAGGCCACCTGGGCCACGCATTTTAAGCCAAGTGGTAGTAGTTCACGGCTTTAATCTCAGCCCTTGAGAGTCAGAGGCAGGAGATCTTAAGAGTTTGAGGCTAGCTACAGAGTGAATTCCAAGACAGCCAGGGCTACACAGAGAAACCCTGTCTCCAAAAACCAAAGGAAAACAAAACAAAAAGTGTGTGTGGTGTGACACCTGCTTGTAATCTCAGCACTGGGGAAGCGGAGACAGAAGAATCCCTGGGGCTTGCTAGTCAGCCAGTCTAGTCCCGTCGGTGAGCTCTAGGCCAGCGAGAGGCCCTGACTCAAAGAAAATGATAGCATTTGAGTGGATGACTGGAGATTTTCCTATACTTTTTACAGTCACATACTTGTGCACCTACACATGCATGAATGTTCACACAACATACAAAATGGGTAGGGAACATGGTTTCAACAGTGTGAGTTTATCTTAGGTTACAATCCTTTTTTTTGTTTTGTTTTGTTTTTTTGAGACAGGTTTCTCTGTATAACCCTGGCTGTCCTGGAACTCACTTTGTAGACCAGGCTGGCCTCGAACTCAGAAATCCGCCTGCCTCTGCCTCCCAAGTGCTGGGATTAAAGGCGTGCGCCACCACGCCGGGCTTTTAGGTTGCAATCCTGATTAGCACCAAATAAATGCATTTTTCTCTATTCTTTATTCTTAGCTTGGTTGGTTTTATTTTCATTCAGAAACACCAAGACATTGAAAATAACATATATGTCCATCAACATTGTTAGGCAAACAATAGTGTATCTGTCCAGGGGAATGCAGTGCAGCTGGGAAAACAGAAACGTTCTTTATTTTCATTTCATTCTCCACTGGTGGAGTGATCTTCACAGTATGTCACATGAAAAAAGCAAGTGAAACGTGTTGCTTATTTTTGCAAGAAGCAACACTGAAAGGCTAAACTGGAAACTGATGAAAACTAGCTGTAGACTATTAGGTGCCAATGAGGCGGCTGTGTGTTTATTACCGTTGTTTAGTGTTAACATGTCACAGTTAGAATCACCTGAATAGCTGCACCTAAAGATTTTCCCTGATTGCCTTGGGTGAGGTGGGAGGGTGTTTCAGAAACTAGTGCCTTTGCTTGGCTGGTCCTCTTGCCAATGAGTCGGTGTGCTCTGTTGCTGCTGCTGCTGCTGCTGCTGCTGCTTTCTCTAACAGCAGAACCAGTGTTTCCAAGCCTTCAAGTGGGAACAGGAACCAACCACTCTCCAAGAAGTGACTGGGCTTCAGGTGTCAGATGAGAACTACTGAGGCACCCCACCTTGTGAACTAAGTAACTACTGGTCATAGCCTCCCCAGTGAGTGACAGCTATTCTGGAACGACTAACTTTCTAAACACCCACCCTCAAAGACCAGTAGTTACTTCCTTCTGAAACACCCTTTTCCATCTGGCTGCTACCAGAAGGTGCCACCCTTCTGGTACCAGAGGGTGCATTTTGTCACCTCATCCAAGGCAATCAGGAAAATTCTTCAGGCGTGGCTACTCTGGTGATTCTAATCGTGGCAAGACCTGCCCTACAGACTACCCACAGACCAACATAACCTAGATGATGCCTCGGACAGACTGACTTCCTTTTCAGGTGTTTCTAGATTGTGTCTAGTTGATGGTTAAAACTACGCAGCCCAAGCTGGTGGTAGGTAGCATATATCTTTAATCTCAGCACTTGGGAGGCAGAGACAGGTGACTTTCCCTGTGTTCAAGGACAATCTGGTGTTTGAACAAGTATCAGGTATCAAGTTCCAGGCCAGCTGGGGCTAGGTAGTTGAGACCCTGTCTTAAAAACAAGACAGACCAAAAAACCTAACCAGTCTAGAGACTGAAGTGAGGATCTAAGGATTATACCCTCCCTCCCCATCATTTACAGGTTGCTAGGCAGGTGAGTACTCTCTCACTGAGTGCTAACCCCCTCCTCAGCTTGAGGGTGGGGGAGAGAAAATAAGCAGAGGAAGAAGTGTAAGGTGATTCAGAGGGGAATAGAGAAGATGGCTGAGACTTCCCTCCCTCTACACACACTGTTTCCCTTGAAGTGATTTGAACTTCTGAGCATGGTGACCTCACACATACATACCTTTTCCCAGTTCCTCTCTGGTATGGACGTATGGGGTTGTTCTAAGGTATACATGTATTATTCCATGTTAAGTTAGGGTTGTTGAGTTCAGGATGTTCGTGGTTGTAGGTGACTATTACAGGCTATCTGTGGTGGGCTAGTGAAGTAGGCCAGTAGGGTAAAGGTGTTTGCCACCAATACTGACAACATGAGTTTGATTCCAAGGGCCCATGTAATGTGAAAGGAAAGAAACTGATATATGTCTTTCCTATATGTCCTGTATATGTCTTTTGGCTGCCAGATGCACACACATAGGTAAATAGACACAGATTTCATCTCTGGGGTCTGAGAAGAACATCTGCTCTAAGGTGCTTTTTTGCAATGACAGTAACCAGCCATACTAAATAAAATTTGGGGGCTGACAGGATGGCTCAGTGAGTACAGGCGCTTGCTGCTAAGCCTTAAGACTCGGTAGAAGGAGAGCACCAATTTCCACAAAATTGTGTTTGGACCATTACACATATGCCATAGTGAATATTTTCCCTGCCCCAAATAAATAAAAGTCTCACTATGTAGACCATGTTGGTCTCAAACTCACAGAGATCCACCTGCTTCTGTCTTCCATGTCCCAGAAATAAAGGTGAGTGATATTTAAAATGCCTAGTTTTTTAAAAAGATTTTTTTTGGAGACTTTTTTGGTGTTATACTGACTGGCCTTAAACTCATTCTCTTTCCTCAGCTTGAATCAAGCTTGAACCAATTTCAAATGTCTTGAAATGCATGAGATTACAGGCTTGAGCCATCATACCAAGCTATTAAAATATGTAAAAGTGGGTGACACACTTATTCCATCTAAATGAGGACAGCTTTTATAGCTGGGGTGTGCTCATGCATGTCTTTATTAGCAAAGGTTTCTGACTCTCTGTCTCTCTCTTATCTTTTAAGGTCATCCTATGCCGACATGCTACATGACAAAGACAGAGTAAGTACAATACACGGTAAGACAGGCTCTCACTGTATAGCCCTGGTGTGCCATGCTGGCCTCCAGTTCAGAGATGCCACCTTTCCCTGCCTCCTGAGTGCTGGCATTAAAGCTGGGCACCATCATGACCATCGTCTTGCTGTGGTATTTGGAATCTTGATTATAAGGTCAGAAGCTCCTGCAGGAGTCAGGCTGTTCAGTGATGCTAAGAGATGTAGAACGGTTAGGACAGTCTTTCAGGATGCTGCATCCTTCTGCCTTTTTCTCAGTTAGCTCAGCAAACACACTCAGATTAGCAGTCCGTTAGTATAGTCTATACACTAAGGTGCTCAAGAATGTCCACCTCTCTCCCTCTTCCCACCTTCTCTCTTTCCCCCTGCCTAAGATGATAATATCTTAGTTACTTTTCCTGTCGTGATAAAATACTCTGATAAAAGCTACTTAAGGGTCCTTTCGGCCGCCACAGCCATCTTCCAGTAACTCGCCAAAATAACGAACACAAAGGGAAAGAGGAGAGGCATCCGGTATATGTTCTCTAGGCCTTTTAGGAAACATGGCGTTGTTCCTTTGGCTACATACATGCGAATCTACAAGAAGGGTGATATTGTAGACATCAAGGGAATGGGCACTGTTCAAAAAGGAATACCCCATAAGTGCTACCACTGCAAAACCGGAGGAGTCTACAATGTCACCCAGCATGCCGTGGGCATCATTGTCAACAAGCAGGTTAAGGGCAAAATTCTGGCCAAGAGGATCAATGTGTGGATTGAGCACATCAAGCACTCAAAGAGCAGGGACAGCTTCCTGAAGTGGGTGAAGGAGAACGACCAGAAGAAAAAGGAAGCCAAAGAGAAGGGCACCTGGGTGCAGCTGAAGCGCCAGCCGGCGCCACCCAGAGAAGCACACTTTGTGAGGACTAACGGAAAAGAGCCTGAGCTGTTGGAGCCCATTCCATACGAATTCATGGCCTAATGTACACAAAGAAATAAAATACCAGCACCAGGGAAAAAAAAAGCTACTTAAGGGAAAAAGGTTCACAGTAAGGAGGGGATGGTGAAGCGAGCATGGGCTCTAGGAGAGCATTCACTGCACAGTTACAGCGCATCCACAGTGAAGAAGCAAGATGGCTCACTCAGCAAAGACCCTTGTAGCTAAGCCTTTCTCAGTGTTCCAGTGGCTGGGTAAAGGAAGCCTCCTACAGTTCTCTGTGCTATAGTAAGATTCTTAGTTTTCATTTGTTTTTAGACAGTCTCATTGTGCAGCATTGGCTGCTCTGGAACTCACTGTACAAAGTAGGTTGGCTTTGAATTCATATCCATCTGCCTCTTGGATGCTGAATTAAACTCATGCACCCCCAACCCTAGCACTTTTATTTTTATTAGTGTGTATGTTGTCTATGCGGATATATATTATGTGCAGGTGATTTTGGAGGACAGAAGAGGGTGTTGTATCTCTGGGGCTGGAGGTGTGTGTATGGTAACTGCCCAGTGTGGGATCAGCAAGCACTCTTAACTGCTAGGCCATATCTCTAGCCTTAAAAGGACACTCTTGAGCACCTCAGTGTATAGACTATACTGAAGGATGCTAATCTGCGTGTGTTTGCTGAGCTAACTGGGAAAAAGCAGTCTTGGTTTTTGACTAGACAAGTAACGTGGCGTGCTCATCTTATTATTGTAATATTGTGTTTGAGATTTTCTGATTTTAGTGGGATCCACATAGAGAAGGTCTTCTTACTTTAGAAGGAAGTTGGCCAGATGACATTCTATACAGTCAGCCAAGCCAGAAATAGAGCTCTCCCTTTTTGTGAGCCTGAAGTCTCATTGAATATATTGGTCTTCCGACTGCAAATTGTTGCTCAGCTTGCATTGGGGTACATGACAGCCCAGAAGTCAGTCTGTGTGAGCTGCCATGTGAACACTCGCAATTGAATCAGGTCTCAACAAAGGTGACAAGTGCTCTTAACTGTTGAGCTATGGTTCTAGCCCCTCATAAGTGTATGCTTGACATTTTAAGAATTGTTGGAACCTCTTTTAGGGTGGATGTGTCATCTCATGTTTTTATTACTGATGTATGAGTTTTCTAGTTTCTTCACATTTATCAACATTTGTTATTTTAGAGACTGGTATATATCTTAGTAGACTACTTGTCTAGCATACGTGAGGTCCTGAGCGATACCCAGCATTGGAAAAAAAAAAAAAAAGAAAAGAAATCAACATGTAGTGTTTAAATTTAGAAACACTCAGCCAACAGCAGCAACAACAAAAACCCAACCCCAAACCAAAACCCTTTTTTATAAGTGGGTTGGCAGGATGGCTTCTCAGGTAAGGCTGCTTGCCCTCAAACCTGACAACCTCAGTTCTGTCCCCGGAACCTCCATGGTAGGGGAGGGAACTGACTCCTACACTTTGTCTTGTGATGTACACATAAGGGCTAATGTGTGCACATAGATTCTCCACCCGAAACAAATAAGTAAGTAAATATATGTGAAAACTATTTTTAAATTGTGTATTGGGGCTGCAGAGGTGGCTCAATAGTTAAGAGCACTCCAGAGGACCCAGGTTTAGTCGAGTTTTCAGTGAGCACATAACCAACTTAGCTGTGCATTTGGAAGTTCTGATCTGGGACTGACAGATGCAGATGTTTAGGATTCCCAGAAGTTGGCGGGGAGGGTTGGGGAGGTGCTGTCCGTGGGCCCGTGCTCACGCCTTTCAGATGAATCAGTCCTTAGGTTTTGGTGCTGCTCTGAGGCACTAGAAGGCTGTTTGTTGGGTTACTGGGAGAAGAGGGCCTGGAACCAGCTGCCATTTCTAAAAGGAACATGAATGATCAGAACTGCATTCCTACAGGAAGGGCATACTTTGTCCCTTCTCCTACCTGCCATTCACCCTCTTAATCCCCGTATCCTATACCTTACAGTTAAAAAGGACAGTGGTTCATAGTTTCTCCAGCATTCCTAAACAGAAATAGCAGATAGGGCAGAGAGAGAATCACGTAACACAGGGCAGGAGGCTGACTCAGTGATCTTGGAGTCTTGTCTAGCTCAGCTGGCAAGTGCTGACATCTAGAGGCTACACAGGACATAGGGTCCACCTGTGTTTAGCACCTTTTCACTTACTTATGATGACGTGTGACATGACAGATATTTTTCCTTTTTCGTAGAATATAAAATACTACCAGGGTATCCGGGCAGCTGTCAGCAGGGTGAAAGACAGAGGACAGAAGGCCTTGGTTCTTGACATTGGTACTGGCACAGGCCTCTTGTCAATGATGGCAGTTACTGCAGGGGCTGACTTCTGCTATGCTATCGAGGTAAGCTGTGCTCTTTGGGTATATGTCATCTGCCTTACAAGGAAAGGCCTTTAGGTCCTTGCGGTTTCCTGGTCTGTTGACAAACACATGCCGAGCACATGACAAACCTCCCCACACAGAGAGATGAGCCAGATGGGTTCCTTTCTCCAGGAGTTTGGTTTCTTTTTTCTTTTTTTCTTTTTGCTCTGAAACAGTGTTTTCCAGACTTGGCTGTGTGAGGATCCCGGAGGAACTTTAAAAAATAGTTATGCGGGCTGTAAAGATGGCTCAGTGGGAAATCAGGCTTCAGGGTCATCCGGGGCCTCCGACAGATCGTTCCCACTAGGAGCTACCACAGACACTCTTAAAACAACATCAGTTTAACTTCTTTCTTTAATAAAATATTAATCATTCTTATGAAAATGTAAATAGTATACACGATAGCAGGAGATGTGGTAAATGAATTATAGCAGTAGCTTAAATAATATAAAAATTTTTGGTCCCATAAAATCCTGAGGTCAATAGTAGAGTGTGTTCTACTTAGGCTTCTTCTAGCTGTCCACCCTGTCATCCCTACAGTGTGGCCCTAATCTCAAAGTATTGGGATGGTGTCATAGGTAGATCAGTGGTTAGAGAGGTATGGCTCGTTCTGAAAACCTGATAACCCAGGTTTGACCCCTGGGTCTCACAATGAAAAAGGAGAATAGCATCCCGAGGTTGTCCTCTGACCTCCACATGCACTCTGTGGCACATGCACACTTATTTATACACACAGACACACACACACACACACACACACACACCATCACACACCACACAATAATAAATATAATATTTAGTTAGTTAGTTTTTTGAGACAAGTTCTCTACATAGTCTTGGTTGTCCTGGAACCCACTGTATACACCAGTCTGGTCTCAAACTCACAGAGCTCCACCTGCTTCTGGCCCCAACCTCAGTGTTGGGATTGGAGGTGTGTGCCAACACACCCCACTTTTATCTTTGAAAGATGAGCATAGGCTGAAGAGATAGCTCATGATTAAGAGCTCGTACTACTCCTTTAGAAAGCTAGCACACATGGCTGACAGCTCATAGCTCCAGCTCCGGGGGATTCAACATCTTTGAGTTATAGTGTCCTGGCACTCACATGTATGTAACACACACACACACACACCCGTACACAAAATATAAAAGCATGTGCAGCTAAACCTGGTTTGAGATATACTTAGCCCGGGGTAGGAACGATCTGTTGGTGACTGGATAGATGGCTCAGAAGTTAAGAGCATTTATTCCTTCAGAGGACTTGGGTTCAATTTTCAGGCCTCAGATGGTGGTTCACAACTATCCCTAACTTTTGGTTCAGGGGATCCAGTGCTCTCTTTGACCTCCGCAGGCACCAAGCATGCATATTATGCGCACACACACACACATATATATGTATGTATGTATGTGTGTATATATGTGTGTGTGTATATATATACACACACACACATATATTATATATATATATATATATATATATATACACACACACACACATATATACACACATACATATATATTATATATATATATATATACACACACACACACACATATATATTATATATTATATATATATATACACACACACACACACACATATACACACATACATACAAAAACCAGAAACAAAATGAGCAGGCTAGTTGTGGTGGCACACACATTCAATCCCAGCTAGTACTTAGGAGCCGCAGGCTGAATGATCTCTGTAAGTTTGAAGCCAGCCTGGTCTACATATGGAGTTCCAGGATAGCCAAGACTAAATAAATCCTGTCCCAAAAAATGAACCAACTTAAATGAAATGAGTAAAGCTATTTTTTTTAAAGTGTTTAGGGGCTGGAGATATAGCTTTGCAGTTAAAAACTGTTGTGAGGTATCTATCAGAGACGACTGCTCAGATGTGGATTTAAGCTAGTATCAAGTCCTTATTAGACAGCCAGAGACTATACTCTGTAGATTTCAGTGTAGCCCCGAGGCTTTCTCAGGGTGCAGTCTGTACTTGTCTTGGATTTCATAAGAAAAAAATTAAAAGGATAATACTGCATTATTTTTAATAGACAGAAATTAGAATCAGCCTAGATGTATATAAGTAGATGCTAGATAAGGAAAAAGCGTCTACATACACACAATGGAATTTTACACAGCCATAAAGAAATGAAATAATGATGTTTAGACTGGGCCTAGTACTTGGGAGAGAGAAGCAGGATGAGTCAGGACTAAGGCCACCCTGGGCTATGTAACGTTGTAACTGAAAAATCCAAAGTAAGCAAATGACACCAACCAAAAACCAAAGCATTGCCAAGGTGTCAAGCAGATAAAAAGAAGTGATGTTTTAGAATGATTCCCTTGATAGCTTCAAAGTAAATTTTGTTATCCCTGTTACAAAAGAAGGAGCCAGGACTCAGAATTGTTAAGGACTTAAGTCCTACAATCAATAAGCAAAAGAAGCTTTGAGGAGGCAGCTCATTAGCGTAATACCTGCTAGCATGCAAGGAGCTTGATCTTCAGCGAAAATGGTAAATAAACAAATAGGAGCTAGGCATGCAGGCAGGACTCTGGTTCTGTCCCTAAGCACACAAAAGGCTGTATACAGGTGGACTTGGTACTCACCAGCATAAGTTAGCAGTGAGATTGCTTGGGGAGGGAACGGGGAAGAGCTAAACTTGGAAACATGTGGCCAGTGAAGTCAAGTTCAGATAGGAAATGACCCCAGAAGGTAGAGTACTGTAGAAGTCAGCAGAGCAGATCATGGAAACCTTGGAAAGGAGGTAGTACTCACCAGGTATAGCTAGGCGAAGACTGTCAGTGGTGGTGTCTGATACAGTGGGCCCCAGTGACATATGGTTGTAGTTCAGTCACTGTTGTTGTGAAGAGACACCAGGACTAAGGCAACTCTAAAAAAGGAAGCATTTAAATGTGGACCTGCTTCCAGTGTCATCTTGTCACAGAGGATGGTGGCAGGTGGGTGTGGTGCTGGAGAAGCAGCTAAGAGCTACAGCCTAATTCGGCAAGCTGAGAGACTGGACCTGGAGTGGACTTTTAAAACCTCAAAGCCTACATATCATGATCCACTTCCTCTAACAAGGCCACACCTAATCCTTTGAAATCCTTTCACTCTCAGGTAATTAAGCATTCTAATATATGAACTTATGGTACTTGGGTAGCCATTTTTAGTCAAACCACCACAGCTACCAAGTACTCAAGGAATGAGTTTTTAATTTTATCCCATTTTAACTAGCTATATGTTGCTAATATGTTAGATAGTATAAGTAGGTATAAAAGTTTGGCTGGGGGGCTAGAGAGATGGCTTAGTGGTTAAGAGCACTGGCTGGTCTTCCAGAGGTTCTGAGTTCAATTCCCAGCACTTACAGTGGTGGTTCATGACCACCTAAGGCATCTGTTGCCTTCTGGCATGCAGGTATACATGCAGCAGAGAACTTACACATAAAATAAATTTTAAAAAACACACAAAACAAAACAAAAACCAAAAACAACAACAACAAAAAACAAAACAAAACCTCAAATCTTAAAGAAAAAAAAAAAGGTTTGGCTGGGTAAAGACTAACAGTTGTTGAGTTGGCAATAGGAAATCATTAATGAGCTTTGTTTGTTTGTTTGTTTGTTTGTTTTTGGAGATAGGGTTTCTCTATCTCCTTGGCTGTCTGTTATCCTTGGCTATTCTGGAACTCACTCTGTATACCAGGCTGGCTTCGAATTTAAGAGATCTGCCTGCCTCTACCTCCTGAGTGGTAGGATTAAAGATGTGTACTACTACTGCCCACTTTATTAATGACCTTTAAAATATTTTTTTAAGATTTTGTTTTTGATTAATTGGGGGGAGGCATATGAGTACAGGTGCCCATGGAGGCCGGAAGAAGGCATTAAATCACCTAATCTAGTGTGTAAGCATGGGTCTCTGGAAGAGCAGGGTGAACTTTTAAGCACTGAGGTATCTCATCAGCCCCTCATTTTTTTTAAGAGTTTGTTTTATTTATATATGCGTGTGTGCGCGAACATGTGTGTGTGTGTGTATACGTATGTGCATATACCCATGTCGGTGACCTCAGACTAAAAGAGGGAAGGCATCAGATCGAGTTATACATGCTTCTAAGCTGACTAATGTGGGTCCTGGGAACCAACTTCTGGTTTCCTGTAAAGCAATAAGTGCTTGTGAGCCATCTTCGGTATGAATCTTTCTTACTGTGCTCTGTTGCTGGGCCACCTTCCTTCGAAGGCTTAGAGCTCTGCTGGCTGTGGGAGAACCGCTGAAGAGCCTCTGGGGATGCAGACAGGAAAACACGATCTGGACTTAGCTTCTCTTTTAAAAGCAGCAGGCTTTTCATAGACATTTCTGGCAAATCTCTCCTTGCTTCTATAATTGGCCAAAATAATTGACAAAGGGATTTAGTTCCCCTCAAGCCAGATGGGTCATCACTTTAAAGCAGGTCAGTTCCCATACTGCACCACTGCCCCTGTTTTGAGGGAGGGAATAGTAGGTGTGGGGAAGTCCTCTTCATTGTTCGTGTCTGTTCATGGTTAGGGTGAGAGGATGGTATGTTTGGGTTTGCTTGTATGTGGAGGCCAGAGACCGACATTGGTGTCTTCCTCAGCCCGTCTCCACCTTATATACTGATGTAGGGCTGCTTGGACTCAGAACTAGCCAATCCAGCTCATTTAAACTGAGTATCTTGCTCCTTTGGGTCGGGCTCCCGTGGTCTGGCATTGCAGAGGGACTGTTCCACCCATGCAGGGTTTACATGAATGGTGAATTCTGATCCCCACTCCTCACACTGCACCGCTGCCATAGCTCCATCTTTGGTTTTGACAAGCAATTTAGGGGCTAAGGGGTTCCTTGTTCACAGGTCCAGGTTATGGTTTATCACTGGGGAGAGGTCAGGGTGTCAGGAACTTGCAGCAGCAGTTGACTTATATTCCCAGCCAAGAGCTGAAAGCAATGAGTGACGCATGCAGCAGGCTTGTGCTCAGCTGGCTTTCTCTTCCATTCAGTCCTGGACCTAGTCCACGGTCAGGATTCAGGGTGGATCTGTTCACCCAACTAAGAAAAATCCCTCACAGGCCTCTTCACAGCCCAGTCTAATGCAGACATGCCCTTCTCAAGCGACACTGTATTGTGCTAAGTGACAATCAAAATTAGTACCACCCCGGGCATCGTGGCCTTTAATCCCAGCACTTGGGAGGCAGAGGCAGGCGGATTTCTGAGTTCGAGGCCATCCTGATCTACAGAGTGAGTTCCAGGACAGCCAGAGCTACACAGAGAAACCCTGTCTCGCAAAACAAACAAACAAAAAAACAAAATAGTGCCACACACTTGAGGTGCATTGTCTCTCCAACCCTTGAGATCTTGAGCAGGGCTGAGGAGAGGCTGTGGTGACTGAGGTTTAGGGAAGGGCAGCAGAAGGAGGAGGATGCTGAGCTTGTGACCATTTTAGAGGCTCAGATGAAGTGATTGACAACAGGGTTTGAGGCCAGAGACCAAGTGTGGAAAAAACTACATTTTAGAAATGATTGTTTCCCCCCAGCTGTCTACACACACACATACACAAATAATATATACATACACACAGACAGATATACACACAACTTTTTTCAGTAGTACAAAAACCAAAATTGGGGCTGGAGCGGGTTAGGAGCACTGACTGCTCTTCCAAGAGGTCCTGAGTTCAATTCCCAGCAACTACATGGTGGCTCACAACCATCTGTAATGGGATACAATGCCCTCTTCTGGTGTGTCAGAGATAGGATGCTCATATATACATTAAATAAATAAATATTTTAAAAAAAGAAAGAAAGAAAAAACAAAATAATTTTCATGGTAGAAAATACAGAAAACAATTTAGAAAGAAAAAGATAAAGAAAATATCCTGTTATTTGTTTCTACTTTGTATTTCTGGGAGTTTGTGTGTTTTTATGATTAGAGCTGTGAGATCCAGACTAGGCAGGTTGAAAAGTCAGGATTAGAGGGGCTAGAAAAGGGCTCAGGGGCTCATGACTCTGGAGGAAAAGCTCGGTGCTTCCCTGTGGGTTGTGCTTGTATGTGTGCTTTACACACTAGGGTCTTATGTAGCCCAGGCTGGCCTCAAACTTACTATGTAGCTAGGCTGGCCTTGAACTCCTGCTCCTCCTTCCTACACTTCCCAAGTGCTGAGATTACAGGCATGGTTCACCATTCCCAGCCTCCAGTAGGATTCGATCTGGCAGATGAGGAGGGAAAGTTCAGGCTTGCCTATGAATGCTGGAGAGGATCATGTGGGTTACGAAACGGTGCGGCTGGGAGAGTAAAGGGGTCTACGTTGTGGAGGGTCCCACGTGTCATAGGGAATACAGGCTGTGCTTTGGGACTGGCTCAATTCTGAACATAACACATTAACACAAAGCATGTATTCCTAGGTTTGTGGGAGGGCTCTGTTCTTACTGTCTTTACCACGGCAGCGACACCTACTGCCCTTACTAGGTAGTGCAGGATCCCTTCCTTTCCACGTAGCTGGCATGAAATAATGGGATTTGAACTTTTATCTTTTTGTTCAGGTGGAAGGTATTGAGACAGTTTCACTCTGTAGCTTGGGCTTGTCTCTAACTCATGATAATTTTTCTGCCTTACCCTCTTGAATTCTGGGATAGCAGACACAATAGCTGGTTGGACTTCATCCTTTTGTGTTCATTTTCATGACACATTTGGAGAATAAAAGACTTTTAGCATCAAATTATGAGACCAGAGTCAGATACTATCTTGCTAGCTATGAGTCCTGGGGTTGTAAGGTTTTGGTTTTAAATAGCATGTTGCTCATTTTCCCTCCCTGTCTTCTCCTGCCCCGTTTTTCGATGTGTAGGTGTTTAAGCCTATGGCTGAGGCTGCCGTGAAGATTGTGGAGAGGAATGGCTTCAGTGATAAGATTAAAGTCATTAACAAGCATTCCACTGAGGTGACAGTTGGACCAGGTGAGCACCGTAGCTCCTGTGTGGGAAGCTCTGTGTGAACAGCAGAGCTGATGAGGGCCACAGAAGTCAGCCACACACAGAAAAGCTGCTTTTGCTTTAAGCATGTTGGAATTCTTGGGTAGCCCAATTTTTGTGAAACTTGAGGTAGCAAGAAAAGTCTTTGTAGTCAGGAGTTTGAAACTTAGAAAATTCCACGTGTTCCTTGAAACCTGGCGAGCACAGCCAAGCTGCGTGGGGAAGTCCCGGGACAGGCTGGCTGGCGTCTTCATGGCCATTGCCAGCTCTCAAGATGCAGTGTTTTAGGATTGAAGGATCTATCTAAAGTCAGTATTTTATTTTAAGTTTACTTTGTCAAGATCATCAGGATCTAATACAGTCCAGGCTAGCCTTGAGCTTGCTCTGTAGCTGAGGTTGGCCTTGGTCCTCCTGAGAACTGTAGGCATGTGTATTATCACACCTGATTTTTTTTTCTCATTAAAAAAACAATTACTCTGGAAGTAGGGATGTAGCCAGTGGTAGAGTGGCTTGGGTGCATAAGGCCCTGGCTTTGATTATGGTAAGACCCTAAAATACAAGTAATTTAAGCTAGGTATGGGTAATCTCAACCATTTTGGAAGCTGAGGCAGGAGGAAGATCCTGGGTTTCGAGTCAGCTTGGACTATGTAGAAGATCTTTTTTAAAAACAATCCAAATGTAGAGCTGGAGAGAGGGTTCAGAGTTCAAGAGCACTGTTTGCTCCTTTAGAGGACTTAGGCTCAATTCTTAGCACCACATGGTAGCTCACAACCATCCATAACTCTGGTACCAGGGTATTGCATGCCTTCTGACATTAGTGGGCACAAAGCATACACATGGCGTGCAGAAATACATGCAGGCAAAACACACAAAATGAAATCAGTAAGTTCAACTAATTAAAAAGTTTCTGTGGTGTGTGTGTGTGTGGTATGTGTTCAGTTCAGGCTTCCTCAAATAAATTCCTGACTATGAAAATTCTTTTGAAGGTCTTGAGTGCTGGGATTACATGTGCTGCCACACTGGGCCCATTATCTCAGTGTAAATTAATATGACAAGGATATTTCAATGAATGTATTTACTTAAGAATATAGTGTAGAGCCTGGTATTGTGATATTTGAATAAATATGGCCCCCGTAGATTCATGTGTTTGAATGATTGTTTTTTGAGACAAGGTCTCAAAAACTATGTAGCCTTGACTGGTCTGGAACTCATAATTGTAGATGATGGTTGGTCTCAAACTCACGGAGACCCACATAGTTCTGAATGGTCGGTGCTGGGGTTAAAGGTTGCACACTACGCCTAGCTGAACAAAGTCACAGGCAAGCAACCACTGAGAAGCAAGCCCCTCATGTGAGTATATTGTATGTGCTGGGTTTTTTTTTTTTTTTTTTTTTTTTGGTCTTTCGAGACAGGGTTTCTCTGTGTAGCCCAGCTGTCCTGGAACTCACTCTGTAGACCAGGCTGGCCTCGAACTCAGAGATCCACCTGCCTCTGCCTCCCAAGTGCTGGGATTAAAGGCGTGCGCCACAACGCCCGGCTGCTGTTCTCTTTTGAAACGTCACTCTGTCTCTCTCTGAACACTCCTTAAATCTATAGTAAAGCTTAGTAAATTCTCACCTTTTTTTCTCCTTTCCCCAGTGTCTGAGTATGGTGTGTATAAGCGAGGTGTGTGTGTGTGTGTGTGTGTGTGTGTGTGTGTGAGGTGCACTCATGTGTATATTCAGAGACCAGAGAGGAACTTCAGATGTCTTCTTGCATTGGTCTCCAACTTTTTAAAAAATAAAATAAAATAAATAAATTGAGATAAGACCTACTTATGTAGCTCTGCTGACTGGAGTTCACTCTCTAACCAAGGCCATCTTTGAACTCACAGATACACTGCTTCTGCTTCCAGAGTACTGGGACTACAGGGGAGTGAGGACTACCATGCCTGGCCGCCCGCCACCTTATTTTTTGAAATGCTCTCTCACTGGACCTTGCTTGCTCTTTCAGCTGGGCTGGTTGTCTAATGAGCACCTGTGATTCCTGTCTCTGTCTTCCTGATGCTGGAAGGATATGCTAGCTTTACATGTCATAGAGATTTGAACTCAGGTCTTCTTGCTTTCACAGCAAGGGCTTTTACTCACTGTCTAGCTAGCTTTCCTTTTGCTGTGATAAACACCATGAACAAAGCAACATGGGAAAGAAGGGGTTTTACTTGCCTTATTTGCCGGAGCCTGCTGGTCAGTCAACGTAGGAACCACGACTGGGGAGTGAGGATGATTATAGGACAGGCAAGAGACAGGCGGGCTGCTGGGAGTACCATGCCAGGAAGCAAGTGTGTGCTCTCAGTGTCTTTTAAAGGCAACCCACACAAACCATGATCAATTCCAGGAATATAAACAGTGACTATAAATTCTTGCCAAGTTAATGGTACTCAGTATCTATGTTTGACTAAGGCTAGGACAGTCTCTCTAGAAAACGTGTGTAAGCAGAGGAACTTGTCAGGTTATAACACCCGTCTTAAATGTCTTAATTAAAAACAAAGACAGATGTCAGCAGACTCATTTATAATTAATCACAAGTAAGAGGTCAGTCAAGCCAGGCATGGTGGAGGCAGAGGCAGGTGGATTTCTGAGTTCGAGGCCATCCTGGTCTACAGAGTGAGTTCCAGGACAGCCAGGGCTACACAGAGAAACCCTGTCTTGAAAAACCAAAAAAAAAAAAAAAAAAAAAAAAAAGAAGAAGTCAGTCAAAGTTAACTCTCCACACTTATGTCCATTCCACCATTGAAGGAAGCCTAGGCAGGAACTTGAAGCAGGAACGGTGGCGGGAAGCTGATGGCTGATTTGTTTCCAGGCTCACATTCAGCTACCTCTTTCTCATACAGTCCAGGCCCACAGTGGGCTGGACCCTTTCACATTAATCAACACTCAAGACAATGCATGCAGGCGAGTCTGATGGAAGCAACTCCTCACTGAGGGCCTTTCTCTCCAGGGGACTTTAGGTTCATGACACCCACTGGGCCATCTGCCCCAGACTGCTGCCATTTCTTAGAAGGGACAGCTTACTGTTCTTAGGGCATCTAAAGTTTTCTTCTTCCCTCCCTCCCTCCCTCCCTCCCTCTCTCTCTCAAATACATTTTTAAAAAAATACATGTGTGCACCTACATGTATTTCTGTGCACCATGTGAGTACATTGTCTGAAGAGGTCAGAAAGGGCGCCTTATCCCCTGGAACTGGAGTTAGAGACAGGTGTTAACCATGTGTGGGTGCTTGGAATTGAGCCTCGTTCCCCTAGAAAAGCAGCCAGTGTTTTTAATCCATTGACCCATCTCTCCAGTCCCTGGGCCCAATTTTCTTTTTTCTCTCCCCTCCCCTCCCCTCCCCTCCCCTCCCCTCCCCTCCCCTCCCCTCCCCTCCCCTCCCCTCCCCTCCTCTTTTTTCTTTTTTCTCTTTGGAGACAGGATCTCTCTATGTAGCTCTGGCTGTCCCGGAAGTTGCTATGTAGACCAGGCTGGCCTCGAACAACCAGATAGCTGCTTGCCTCTGCCTCCCAAGTGCTGGGATTAAAGAATTGCACCTCCATGCCCAGCTGGCCCAGTTTTCTTTCTTTTTTTGGGGGGGGGGGGCGTTTCGAGACGGGTTTCTCTGTGTAGCCCTGGCTGTCCTGGAACTCACTCTGTAGACCAGGCTGGCCTCGAACTCAGAAATCCGCCTGCCTCTGCCTTCCGAGTGCTGGGATTAAAGGCATGCACCACCACGCCTGGCTTGGCCCAGTTTTCTTAATGAAGGTGTTAGAACCTTATCTTCAGGTCAGAAATTGTTATAGTTTTGGCAGAAAGTATTACCTGATACATATATACCCCCCCCAAAAAAAAAAAAAAAAGATCTCAAAATACCTTTGGAAAAGGTATATATAGTGGCATCTAGAAAGAGAAGTCATATATCCAGAGTGGAACTTGTTACTTTATTGCTCACACACAGGTACTTAGAATCACTGTGATAGATCTAATCACCCAAGCCATCATCTTTGATGTGCCCTATTCATTTTACTTCCTGAGTGTGTTTTCCACTTACCACGCCTCTCCTCATCTCCACTATGCCTCTAATATCTCACACAGGCTATTAGAATAGTAAACCATTGTTCATGCTGACTGGTCATGCTACCTTTTCTCAGAATTCTTTGAGGCCCCCATCCACGACATCTAACGTTTAAACACCATCTGCTCTCTCATCTCTTGCCATTTTACTCACCTGGTGCATACTGAACTTCTTGGACTCTTAGCTAATCTCTCACAGCCTCATGGTTTTTGCTCGCCTTCTCCATTGCTTACCTAATTCCGTTTACTACCTGTCTAGGTTAAGGCAGTAGCAGAAGCAAGTCACTGTAGCAGAACTTTTGGCTACTTTATTGTGTTCTTTTTCCTACCTTTCTTCTCCCCTCCAATCCCTTAAAATCTCCCAACACAAGCTGGGCGTGGTGGCGCACGCCTTTAATCCCAGCACTTGGGAGGCAGAGGCAGGCGGATTTCTGAGTTCGAGGTCAGCCTGGTCTACAAAGTGAGTTCCAGGACAGCCAGGGCTATACAGAGAAACCCTGTCTCGAAAAAAAAAAAAATCTCCCAACACTAGGTAGAAGAGAAAGAAGGTTAGAGGGGAAAGGGGTCATCGGTCTCCTTAGACTGCTGACTGAGGCATCAGGTTCCTTGGGACAAGTTTGGTCTTCGAAGTCAGGATATCAGATTTCTTGTAGTCTCTCTGCCCGCAACCACTGGACAAACCACAACAACAGCTGGAGCAGTAGCAGCAGCCCTGTCAGGCATTTTTATACCTCTCAAGAGTCCCCAGAATTCCAAATCATAGTCAGCTGCTGCAGACAATCACAGTCGGAAGCAGCCCCATATCCCAACCTGGGGTGAAGGCAAAAACATATTCACATAACATCTCTGTGTCTTTAAAGAAACTAAAATTCTCACTGCATGTCACAGCTGCTGAAGTCTCTTCTGTTCCTGGAGGCACCTTCAACACCACTCTTCCTGTGATCTCACTGCTTTTTGTAAAGACCATCTTTTTTATTTTTTAAAATAAGATTTATTTTATGAGTGCGGGGTAGCTGTCTTCATACACATCAGAAGAAGGCATGAGATCCCATTACAGATGGTTGTGAGCCACCATGTGGTTGCTGGGAGTTGAACTCAGGACCTCTGGAAGAGCAATCAGTGCTCTTAATTACTGAGCCATCTCTCTAGCACTATGTAAAGATTACCTTTAAATGACTGCACAACACTGTCCTTTGCACACCTATTTTCTTTTAAGATTGCTAGTACTCAGATTGGCCTGGCACCTAACAGTTTTCTCCAGCCGTTTTTTTGGTTGTTTTTTTTTTTTTAATTTTTGTTTTAGGTTATAAGTACATCATTTCCCCTTCTTCTTCATCATGTTCCTATATACTTCTTTGTTCTTTTTCAAATTCATTTCCCCCATTTTATTTATTTATTTTACACACACACACACACACACACACACACACACTTTTCCTAAATATATAAATATAGCGTGCTCAGTCTATATGACATTACTTGTATGTATGTTTTCAGGACTGACTGATATGTCTTCCCTTCTGAAGATTGTCACCCTTTCCCACCAACCCATCCCCAACTTTCCTCAGTTGCTTGTGTGTGGTTCTTTGTGAAAGCTTGAGGCCCGAGAGCTTTCCCCATCTGTGTTAGCATGTCTACTTCTTGGTCTTTGTTTCTCAGCATTCTTGACAGTTGGAAGCAGCTTAATGCTTTTGTGGGTCACTCACATCATTCTTTGTCTATATAGTTCTTTTTATTTGTTGCTAAGCGGTGTGCTGTTGTATATGTACACCAAAATTGGTCATGTTTCTTAATGCCGATACTTTTTTCATCTTTTATACATGTTAGTTTTCTGTTGCTGTGATGAGACATCATGACCAAGGCAGCTTCAGAAGGAAAGGGTGTTTGGGACTTACAGATCCTGAAGGATAATAGCCCCTCACCACCAGCATGAGTTCACTTGGCAGTAGTCAGGCTTGCTGGCTGGAGCAGCAAACTCGAGAGCTTACATTTTGAACAGGAAGCAAGAGGCAGACAGCAAAACCGAGAGTGGCTCGTGGCTTTGAACCTCAAAGGTCACTTCCAGTGACATAATTCTTCCAGCAAGGCCATACCTCCTACATCTACCCAAACAGCACTACCAAGTGGGGAGCAAGTATTCAGACATCTAGGCGTATAGGAGACATTCTCACTCACCTGCAAACCGCCCAGCCTACCTTCCTTCCCTCTTTCCTTCCTTCCTTTTGCAAGGTTGGCACCAAATTGGAGTTTCTTCTGCGTCCTGTGTTGGAATCACATAGGCTTGTCCATTGTGCCCCTTTAGTGGTTAGAGTAGAGTGGCCCTCATAGATAGGCTCATATGTTTGAAGGCTTAGTCAGCAGGGAGTGACACTGTTTAGAAGTTAAGAGGTGTGGCCTTGTTGGAGGAAGTGTGGGGATGGGCTTTGATGTTTCAAAAGCCCATGCCAAGCCTAGGCACCCTCTGCTTGCTGATCATGATGTAGCTCTTAGCTCCAGTTCCAACACCACACCTGTGGTCATGCTCCCTGCCACCATGTCGATAGTGGACTAAACCTCTGAAAATGTCAGCACACCCCAGTGACAGCTTTAACAGTTCTCTCTCTTCTACCCTCCCTCTTCTTCCTTTCAAAGAGTTTTTCTGTGTAGCCCTGGTTGGCCTGGAACTCAGAGATCCACCTACCTCTGCCTCTGGAGTGCTGGGATTAAAGGTGTGCAGCACTACACCTGGCTTCAAGTCCCCCATCTTAAGAGGTGGCTTGCTGAGGTTTTTGTTTTGTTTTGCTATGTAGCCCAGGCTGTCCTCAAACATACAGGTCTCCTGCTTCTGCCTCTGAGGTGATGGGACTATAGGTGTGTACTGCTGTATCCTGCACAAGAGGGTCCTCATTGGCAAGTTAGAAGTCTTCCTCTATTTTCCTCTTTAGCTTCCACAGTGGTGCTACTTCTGCATTCTGGGTTTTTTGTTTTGTTTTGTTTTTTTCCAGTACCCAGTTATGTCTCCTAATTTTGGTTCTTCTTTCTCACTTTTGTTGTTTTTTGTTTTCTGAGAAAGGGTCTGCTCTGTAGCCCTGGCTGGCCTCACTGTGTGGCTACTGAATGTCAGGATTAGGCGTGGGCCTTTGGTACTTTGTTACTTACCTTCTAATTCCAGATGTGGTCTCCCCCAGGAGTCTGCTCTGAGGCCTTAAAATTAGCATCTAAGTTTGGAACCTGTACCTCAGAGATGGATTACCCTGAGTCTGTGTGGCAACAGTTGTTCAACTATCCATTGCATTCATGTGATGAATTAGGACACACCTGGTGTAGCTGCCATTTTTCCAGGCTCCTCTGCATCGCCCCTCATACATTTACACTCATTTGATAAATGCTAGGCTCTGAGAAGTTCCATCCTTTCCCTCATTCTTAGAAATACCAGAGTTGAAAGAAGTGCAAGCAGGCTGTTGGTGACAAAACCAGAAAGAGCAGTGCAGAGAGGACCATTCCTGACTCTGTTGTTACCATGTCAACGGTTTTTAACCACTGGGAAGTGAGTTACAGATAGATTTCCAGATACTTCAGCATGAATATTTGCTCTCAATGGCCTGAACTTTTTTATTTTTCTTTAAGATTTATTTTAAAGTGTGTGTGTGTGTGTGTGTGCACAAATGCCTGAACATGTGAGTGCAGTTGTGGGCAGAGTCCCGAAGAGGGCATCAGAGCTGGAGCTGGAGCAAATGGGTTCTGAGCTGCTAGATGTGTGTGCTAGGGATGGAACCTGGGTCTTCTGCAAGAGCAGCGCATGCTCTCACCCCTGAGTCGTTTCTCCAGGTCCGACTTTCGATGTGTCTCTTCGATGTATTTGTCATAAATATCTTTCCTAGTCTGTTACGAGTTTCTGACTCTGATCTCTTTTTTTCAGATGGTGACTTGCCATGTCGTGCTAACATTCTGATCACGGAGCTGTTTGACACAGAACTGATTGGGGAGGGAGCACTGCCCTCTTATGAGCATGCGCACAAGCATCTTGTCCAGGTAGTGGCTCAGAGCCTTCCCTGGGAGGGTTGGGATTGCAGCCATCATACACAGCCCTTCAGAATCTCCATATGCCCCAGGCCTCCCTTCAGTTCCTGGCAGCTAAGGTGGCAGTAGTGCTGAACTGGAGAAACTTTGGCTTATAACTCCCAGCTGTGAAAAATCCCCTTCCCTGCTGGGTTTTCAGGGCCTGGTGATGGATGCAGAATGATATAGGACTACTAGGCAGGGAGTTAGAACCACAGCCAAGTAGGTGAGGGGGACTCTGCAGGTGTCCAATTGACTTTGTCACCCTAGATCAGACTTTGGGGAGTCTAATGCCAGGTGCTTCATTGTCAGCGTATTTAAAACACAGGACAATTTGGGGAAAGTCCCCCCCTCCCCCAACAATCATTCCCGTTCTAGGTTTCCTGGTGGTGGCACATACCTTTAATCCCAGCACTTGGGAGGCAGAGGCAGGCGGATTTCTGAGTTCGAGGCCAGCCTGGTCTACAAAGTGAGTTCCAGGACAGCCAGGGCTATACAGAGAAACCCTGTCTCAAAAAAACAAACACACACACACACACACACACACACACACTGTTCCAATTCTAGGTGTACAATAAAGCATAAGGTGTGACTGCATAGAAACTCAAGTGCGGATGAGGGTGGGGTCTAGGGCTAAAAGGCCTAGAATCTAGTGTCATCTCTGACCGATAGTGTAGAAGTCAGCAGGCTGAAATGCATGTGACATCTCCCCTAAAGGCCTAGGGAGGGAGAGTGTGGGATAAACTTTGTGGGGGATCTAGGTGAGGTCTGCCTTCACAGAGACATCAAGTCATGTCAAGTCATGTCATGTCAAGTCATGTCAGTGTCCACTTCCAGACCTCTTGCTGGGAAAACAGGTATTTTATTTCCTCCATTAAGCAGAGGCCCCAGTGTGTGTGTGTGTGTGTGTGTGTGTTTGTTTTTTTGAGACAGGGTTTCTCTGTATAGCCCTGGCTGTCCTGGAACTCACTTTGTAGACCAGGTTGGCCTCGAACTCAGAAATCCGCCTGCCTCTGCCTCCCAAGTGCTGGGATTAAAGGTATGTGCCACCACCGCCCGGCTCCAGTGTGTTTAATATTCCTGGTTCCCTAGTGTTTGGGGTCAGGAAGACTTTCATGTCCCCCAAGAGAAATGCGCATGTGTGCTGGACAAATCCAGCAGGCCTGAGTGAGCAGCTGGCTGCTCGTTGTGTTCACATCCAGGAAGGCTTCTGTCTTATGTTCTGGGGTTCTTCTCCCCTTTCCTGCCCTTCCAACTCCTTAACACTAGATGAGAGAGGAAAAAGGAAAAGGGTAAAGGAAAGAGATCCCTGAGTAAAGACAGGGTGGGAAATCAGGTGAGGTTAGACTGCTTCCTGCGGCTATAGGGCCCTCAAGTTCCCTGGGGCAAGTTTGATCTTTATCATCAATATACCTAATTTCTTCTTTTTGTTGTTTCTTCTTTGTGTATGACTGCTTAAGAAACTGTGATCAACAACCCACCCACCCTGCCTTTTGAGGCCCCATAGCATTTATATACCCTTTGAAAAGTTCCCAAAATTCAAATTACCACACAATCACAGAAACTCCCTGCAGCTGGTAAAATCTCGTCTCTAGACTAGATCATAGTCCCCACACCTGGGATTGAAACAAAAGCACAGTCCTATTTTTGTATTTTTTTTTTTTTAAGAAACCAAAATTCTCACAACATTTAAGGGTTCTAGGTAACTAGGAACTCACCTTAAGTCATTTTAGTACTCAAAGCTGAGGCACAAAGACTGTAAGTAGGTGGCTAGTCTAGACTACATAACAAGACGTTGTCTTTAAAATAATCATGACTTTAGGCATGGTGTGCTTGCTCTTCTTTCAAGAAGTAGGGCAGAAAGCAGTTTACTCTTCCGGCAGGGAAGGTGTTAGAGTTACTAAGGCAGGCAACTATGGAAACTTTGGACACGCGTGAGGCGCTGGGGAGGAGGCACCAGACTTACCGCTGTGTTGTTGGTTGTTGTGCTGTAAACCTAGGAAGACTGCGAGGCAGTGCCTCACAGGGCAACTGTCTACGCCCAGCTGGTGGAGTCCCGAAGGATGTGGTCCTGGAACAAGCTGTTTCCCGTCCGTGTCCGCACGAATCTAGGCGAGCAGGTCATCGTCCCCCCCTCAGAATTGGAGAGGTGTCCTGGTGCGCCTTCAGTCTGTGACATTCAGCTGAACCAGGTGTCGCCTGCTGACTTCACTGTCCTCAGTGATGTGCTGCCAATGTTCAGGTACTGCGGACCCTCCCTGGGTGGCTGTTCTTTGAGACATTTGATTGGATGTCTTCCTTTATGGAACAGAAACCTAGCTGAGTCCTTTCCACATCAGTACCATTGTTGGGCAGGTCTCTGTGGAAACTTAACAGAGGGGTGTGTGTGAGTTAAATTATGCTTCAGTTCCCAAATATTCTTCCACAGTGTGGACTTCAGCAAGCAAGTCAGCAGCTCGGCAGCGTGCCATAGCAGGCAGTTTGTACCTTTGGCGTCTGGCCAAGCACAGGTGGTTCTGTCCTGGTGGGACATTGAAATGGACCCTGAGGGCAAGATCAAGTGTACCATGGCACCCTTTTGGGCACAGACAGATCCACAGGAGCTTCAGGTAAGAGGCAGGAACTGAGCACATTCCGTGTAAGTCAGGAAACTTTTGTTTCTTTTTACCCCTAGATCACTGT
The DNA here is from genome assembly GCF_978045245.1 of Mus caroli. Classification (NCBI taxonomy): domain Eukaryota; kingdom Metazoa; phylum Chordata; class Mammalia; order Rodentia; family Muridae; genus Mus; species Mus caroli. The sequence goes on along the minus strand of NW_028227265.1, from coordinate 23,244,699 downwards.
ATCAGTCAAAGGCAAAGAAGAAATTGTCTTTTGGGAAGACAGACATGTACACATACAAGGACTAGGGACTGGAAATGTACTCAGTGATAGAGCACTTTCATAGCATGCGTGAGTCCCTGCGCTACATAGTGAGCACAGCTGAATATGTAGCAATGATGAGGAACAATGGCCTGCTCTCCAAGACGAGTCTGAACATACATACTGAGATATTTGCACCTCTCAAATATTACAAAGAAAAATGATAAGAAATAAAATCAGCACAGCCTGCCAGTGTGCCATAAGGTGGACCTCTCTGAGTGGCTGACACCAGTGGCCACAGTGAGCAACAGAGTCTTAGTGAATTAGTTCCGCCATTCTCCTTGTCCTGGCATAGTCAGGCACCTCCTCACCTTCTGCTGTGGTCCAGGGGGCTCAGTCAACTGGGAGTGGAGAACCTCACTGCCACTGATTCAGGATCCACCTTCTCCAGCTCAGGGTAAATGAGCCAAGGAATGTGAACTAGAAAATGGAAATACTAGTCAACATATAAATTTTCACCTTTAAACTGCTATGCAATAAAACAACATAAATGAACTCTAATGAAATACTATCTTTTACCTATTAGTAAATAAAAATCAGAACGTTTGGTGACAGATGTTATGTTTGCTTGTGTGCAGAGTGATGCACTTGCAAGATAACCGTCGTATCCTTAATTCTGTAGGAAACGAATACCAGAAAGGCCACCTTTAAGGACCTGTGTCTCTCACGCTGTGTCTGTCAATGGACAGGCAGCTCTCAGGGCACAGGTGCAGAGTTCACAGCCTCCTGGTATAGCGTGTGTGGGAGGGGGAGGGAGGTGTTAGGGAACCCTGGGTCACTCAGGGTTCAATTCATACAGTATAGGGAGAAATAACAAACCGGAGCGAACCTAAGCTCTTTGTCCTCTGTTAGCCTTTATATTTGAATAGACATCTTAGATACCTGCCTTTTGGATAAATCCAGGAACAGTGGATGAGCTATGTCTCAGGCAAGTGCAGCAAGCCTTGCCTTCATTTGCATCCCTGCCACTGGAGTCTGACAAGACCTAATTCCCTTAGTTTCTAGAAATAGCAATGAGCAGGTGGTCACCCTATTAGAGTTGAGCCAGATGTCTTTTTTTAATTTTACTTCCTTGTGTGAGACAAGATCTTGCTATATAACAAGCTGGCCTGAGCTCACAAGGTAGCCCAGGCTGGCCCAAGTTCATGGTCCGCCTTCCTCAGCTTCCTCAGGGCCGGGATCACAGGTTTGTGCTACACATCTAACTCGGGCACCGACTTTTTAGGATAGTTTATTTTTTCAAATGCTAACACCTTATTTTCTAAAAACCAAGGCATATATATTATAGGTTATAAGAATATACCGGTCAGGTGTGGTGGCGCATGCCTTTAATCCCAGCATTCAGGAGACAGAGGCAGGTGTATCTCTGAATTTGAGGCCAGCCTGGTCTATCTAACAAGTTCCAGGCCAGCCAGGGCTACATAGTGAGGCCCTGTCTCCTTGCCACCAAAATTAATAATAATAATAATGGCTTGTTTTATTCTGTATCATAGTCTTTGTCATTTGTACATGTCTTTGAGTTTCCTTATGTGAAGTGTGGCACATGTTCCAGGACAAGAATCTGGCAGGGGACAGGGAGCAGAGAGGCACCTACCATCTCAGGTGTGGGTTTCCAGGGTCTCAACCTGCTCTACCCACCAGGCTTCCTGCTATGGTTTTATACCGTCCCACACATATTTGTGTGACTATAGCTTTATCTTTTCTACTTGTTTTCTTTATATGTTAGATTTAAAAAAACTTTTTTTCATTATTTTATGTTTATGAGCACACTGTAGCTGTTTTCAGACACACCAGAAGAGGGCATCGGATCCCATTACAGATGGTTGTGAGCTACCCTGTGGTTGCTGGGAATCGAACTCAGGACCTCTGGAAGAGCAGTCAGTGCTCTTAACCACTGTGCCATCTCTCCAGCACCTATATGTAAGGATTATCACTATTTATTAAAGGTTAACTTGGGCTCAAGTGAACTCAGTGATAGAATCGTTGCCTAACATCTGACGCCCTGGGTTTTGTTTTGTTGATTGTTTTTTTGTTTTTTCCAGAAAGTCTCTCTGTAGCCCTGGCTGTCCTGAACTCACTACGTAGACCAGGCTGTTCTTAAACTCACAGAGATCCACCTGCCTCTGTCTCCTGAGTACTGGGATTAAAGGCATGTGCCACCACCATCTGGCTGCTCTGGGTTTTTAAATGTCCAGTCAGAATCTCTGTAAATCATGTTTCACAATGTAGAATATTTTACTTCTCTTAAAGACTCCATTTAATTCAAAGGAATAAACTATAAAAACTGACTTGTTTTAAGCTTTTGGGTGTGTGTGAAACAGTGTGGTATGTGTATGAGCTATGTGAATGTAGTGTATGTACTTGTTAGTACTGTTAGTGTGTGCATATGTCCCTGTGGGTGGGCCTCTGCATGGATGTGTGGAGGCCAAAGGGCAGTCACCTTCTGTCTTCTTTTTTTTTGTTTTTTGTTTTTTTGTTTTCGAGACAGGGTTTCTCTGCGTAGGCCTGGCTGTCTTGGGACTCACTCTGTAAACCAGGCTGGCCTGGAACTCAGAAATCCGCCTGCTTCTGCTTCCCAAGTGCTGGGATTAAAGGCGTGCACCACCACTGCCCAGCCCATCTTCATTTTTTAAACATGATCTCTTACTGAACCTGAAACTCATATTATTATTTGACTCGGCTGGCTGCCCACTCAGGGATGCCTCTGCCCTCTCCCACATCCCAGGTTGTAGACACCACCTGCTTAGCTTACATAGGTGCTGGGGATTCAAACTCAGGCCCGCAAGCCTTTGCAGCAGTCTCTTTACCAATTAAGCCATCTTCCCCAGCCCCTATTTTCCTAATTGTTGTTTGGATCAATTGTGGAATGGCAGAGTAAGTGAGGAGGACACTGATCATCCCTTTACTTCAGCTTAATTAATAATTGTTACTATTCTCCACGCTTGCTGTGTCTCTGCTTCCTTTCCTCACTGCACTCTGTTTCTGCTCAGTCATTTGATAGTAAATTACAAATACCTGACAACTTGACTCTTTGATACTTACAAGAACCAGCTGGGCGTGGTGGCACATGCCTTTAATCCCAGCACTCGGGAGGCAGAGGCAGGTGGATTTCTGAGTTCGAGGCCAGCCTGGTCTACAGAGTGAGTTCCAGGACAGCCAGGGCTATACAGAGAAACCCTGTCTCGGAAAAAAAAAAAAAAACCAAAAAAAAAAAAAAAAGAAAGAAAAGAAATTTCCTTAATTGTCCTTAAGTGTTAGCTTTTGTTTTCCTAGTCTAGGATCCAGTTAGATACTATGTATTATATTTGACCTTCCTGTGTTTTAAAGCCACTTAGAAGACAAAAGGATATTTTGTGTTTTAAAGCCTTCCATATCTCCCAAGAGGGCTTAAAACAAGGTTTCCCCTTGGCAACTAGGTCAATTTTGGTTGTGAGCCAGAGAATTTTTCCTTCCAATGAAATATGACTCCCAGTCCAGCAGGTGAAGGTAAGAACGTTGGCTCTTGTGCTAGCTAGTGTATGTCAACTTGACACAGGCTAGCGTCGGTTGGTCAAATGCCTCCATAAGATCCAGCTGCAGGGAAATTTCTTAATGAGTGACTGATGTAGGGCCTAGCCATTGTGTAACCCCTGGGCTGGCAGTCCTGGGCTCTGTAAGAAAGCAGACCTGAGCAAGCCATGATGAGCAAGCCAGTAAGCAGCACCCTTCCACGACTTCCGCCTCAGCTCCTGCCTTCAGGCTACTGCCCTGCTTGAGCGCCTCTTGATTTCCTTCAATGATTATCGGAATGTGGAGGCATCCATCAAATAAACCCTTCCCTTCCCAACCTGCTCTTGACCATGGTGTTTCCTTACAGCAGTAGTGACCGTAGCTAAGGCAGTGCTGCTCTGTGAGGAGAGCAGAAACTGCACTCGTCCCTTCTCAAGTTACCGCAGAAGACCACTGCCCTCGGTGATGTATTCTAAAGTCAGGAAGTTTCCAGAAAGCTTTTGGGACACTGGCTTCTCTGATTAGATTTTTTTTTCTTACTCTTTAGGGCCGTAGTAGGCACTTAGAGTCTGTGCCATGTCTCTGTGCAGCTGATAGTTGGCTCTGGGCTGCTGGGTTGGAAGCATTGCTGTCACAGGTTGGTGAAAGCTGGCTCTCTGCTCCTCATTTCAGTGGCGGGACCACTGGATGCAGTGTGTGTACTTCCTGCCGCAGGAGGACCCCGTTGTGCAGGGCTCACCCCGGTGCCTGGTAGCCCACCATGATGACTACTGTGTGTGGTACAGCCTTCAGAGAACCAGGTATGCCTGTTTGTTGTTGGGGTGGAGGACTAGCCCTCAGAGACTGCATTGATGTAAACTGTCTATGGACAGACCTTGTAGAGATTTGAATGGGCAGATTTATACCAGAACAAAATAAAATGAGCAAGGGCCGGTATGTGGGTGAAGGGGCTTGTAGCCAAATCTGATGACCTAGGTTGAATCCCCAGAATCCATAGTGCAGGAGAGAACCAATTCCACAAAGCTGTCCTCTGACTTCTACATTTGTGTTACGGTACTCCCCAGCCCCACACACAAAATAAAAAAAAAATATTTACAAGGGCTGGAGAGCTGGCTCAGTGGGGAAGAGCACTGACTGCTCTTCCAAAGGTCCTGAGTTCAAATCCCAGCAACCACATGGTGGCTCACAACCATCCATAATGAGATCTGATGCCCTCTTCTGGTGTGCCTAAAAGACAGCTACAGTGTACTTAAATATAATAAATAAATCTTTAAAAAAAATTTACAAAGCAAAAGTTTGTGGGTATATCAGTGTGTTTGTGTTTATGTAGAAACTGCTATAGATTGATAAGATTTATTCAAAACAAATATAGGAAAAATAAAGACTCACAGGGCTCTGTAACCTGTACTGTGCTGGTGTCCCACTCGCCTAGGGTCTCGGAGAGACCTGTGCGTGCATCTCCCAGGGTCTAGGCTGAGTTCCGGTGTTATTCCCTGTGCTGTGTCCTCGTGATCTCTGGTTTCCAGTTTGGAATGTTTTCTTTTTAAAGATTTATTTATTTATTTTATGTGTATGAGTATATTGTAGCTGTCTTCAGACGCACTGGAAGAGGGCATCAGATCCCATTACAGATGGTTGTGAGTCACCATGTTGCTGGGAATGATGGTTGCTGGGAATTGAACTCAGGACCTCTGGAAGAGCAGTCAGTGCTCTTAACTGCTGAGCCGTCTCTCCAGCCCCTCCAGTGTGGAGTATTTATCACTTATGTTTGGCTTTTCATCTCCCTGCTCAGCGCTGATGAGAATGACAGCGCCTACCAAGTGCGACCTGTGTGTGACTGTCAGGCTCACTTGCTCTGGAACCGGCCTCGGTTTGGAGAAATCAATGATCAGGACAGAACTGATCACTATGCCCAAGCCCTGAGGACTGTAAGTGTCCCTCTGTGTGTGGGGGGGGTCTCACTGCTTTGCTTATGGTGTGTTGACATTTTGTTTTGTCTCCTTGTTGCTGGACTATCTTCACTTGGCTCCATCTGGAGCAGACACTAGAGAGCCTGAGAGCTTGTCCTGAATTCTCCTTGTTCTCTGCTCTGTGAGGTCTGTCGGGTGTTCTCTCTTCCCGTAGTGCTCCCTTGAGAGCCTTTCCCGTCCAAACCTGCTCTGCTGGAATTACCTCTGGGATCACAGCCCCACCTTCAGCTCTGCCTCTTCTGTTTTTATCTGTTGCACCTTTCCAAAATCCCCTAGTATATAATCTGACCCGGAGCTCTCTGACCTGGGCTTCAGCCCAGGTGGAGTTGAGAAGGAGTCTCCGGGACCCCTTGGAGTTGTATACAGAAATATATCTGCACGTGCATACATTTTGTGGGGAGAGAAGACTCCAAGCATAAATTCTTCTCCAGTGGATCTGTGACCCATAAAGGCACCCCTACTTTTAGGGAGCCCCTTGAAGGGTATATGGGCCAGATGGGGAAGAAATTCGTCACCATGGACTAGAAGGTACCTTCCTGCTAGTGTAGCAGGTCTTAGCTGGGCCTTCTGACTGGGTTGTGCAGGGTGTTTCCTACAGCAGGCCCCGGTGGGAAAGTGAGGAGTAAGGGCCACAGTGTGTGCTGAGGAGGCAGGTGGGTTGGGGGTGTGTGTCAAAAAAATTGAGCTTGGCTGTGAGGAAGAAGAGATGAGAGCTGATGTATTCAGAAATCTGTTGGGCCTGGAGAGAGGCTCAAAGGTGGTTGTGGGCACTTGCCTCTCTTCCCAAGGACCCGGATCTGACTCCTTGTCCTCACAACCTGCAGTGGTTACAAACCCACATGAAGGCAAAACACCCATACACATAAAATAAAACTTAAAAAAAAAAAAAAAAAGCCTGTGGGTGGAAATGGGGAGGGAAGCACGTCTGTTAGCTTGTCAGGAGGATCTGAGGATTGAGGAGCCTGTGCTCATCCTGCCCCTTCCTGCAGGTGCTGCTGCCAGGTAGCATCTGCCTTTGTGTGAGTGATGGCAGTCTCCTCTCCATGCTGGCCCATCACCTCGGAGCGGAGCAGGTACCACTGGGCTGTGCCTTTCTGTTGGCTTTGTGAGGGCCCTTCTTCTCTTTTCAGTCTTCTACTTATTTTTCTTTTCCAGTTTGTTGTTGTCCACTTTTTTAAAGGTTGGCTCTTGAGTTAGGGCATGGTGTGGTCCAGGCATGGGATTCTGGGACCAAAGCAGATGCAGCTTTTGTGGGTGTGGTGGGCTTGGTTTGGGTGCTGAGGACGTTTATTGTTTCCATATATGGTCAGGAACAAGTAATGGCTACGTAGCTGCAGCATAGGATTCTGCGTTAGCCACCTTCTAGAGTGAATATCCAGTGTAGCTGTGTCCCAGGAAGGGAGCAGGGCCAGGCCGTTTTCAGTATGCTCTTGACAAGGTTTTCCTCTTGAGTGTCTACCCTCTGTAACTCCATGTCCTGTGTTCTCTTCAGGTGTTTACAGTTGAGAGTTCAGTAGCTTCCTATAGACTGATGAAAAGGGTAAGTGACAATTGTTACCAGATTCATGCGGGGCCTGTTGGACCTGTCCTCCCAAGTCTGGGATGGATGACTTTGCATGGCAACCAGGAGCTGGAAGACAGAGCCAGTCCTGCTTCATGGCTGTAACTCAGAGCAGGCCTTTTGGCTTTGGGGCAGACATAGGATTTTTGTTTGCTTTTTTTGAGGTAGGGTCTCACTAACTTGTGTCTTAACTGCTTTGGCTAGGTTGTAACTCACTGTGTAAAGCAGGCTGGCCTAAGCTCACAGAGGTGTGCGTCTCTGCCTCCCAAGTGCTGAGATTAAAGTTGTGCACCACCATGCCAAGCTTCTGGCATCCAGTCAGAAGCAAATGTTTATGCTCTGCCTTTAGTTCTTGTAGTTGAAGAAGTTTAGTCTTTTCTCAGTTCACATAAGACTAAGAAGCTAACATCTCTGTGTAAATAGAATTGAGTGATTTGTTCCTGGGAGTGACCTACTCTACCAAAACTGCAAGACCAATATAGGTCCTGCCTGATGAGATGCCGTTTGCTCATGACCTTTTTCCTGGTCTGTAGGAGATCCCCAAAGAGATGTTTGCACAGCTGATAAGGTGGTGCCTCAGAGCCGTGTGGTCAGCACTCAGCAGCCGTGGTGACTTTGAGAGGTGTTAGTTTCTAGCTTTTTATGACGCTGCAGATTGAACCAGGCCAGTGGCACATCGGGCAGCACTCCACCCTAGAGCTGCATATACCTTCTGCCCAGCAGTTGTTTTCCCCTGGTCCAGAACAATGTATGAGTGTAAACAGTTACATTCTGTCTTTCAAAGATCTTCAAGGTTAACCACTTGGAAGATAAAATCAGTGTCATCAATAAACGGCCTGAGTTGCTGACAGCTGCAGACCTGGAGGGCAAGAAGGTAAGGAATGGGAACTTCATGTTGGACTGGGGCTGCTTGGGTGGGGACAGAGTAGCACAAGGTGGCCTAAGTCCCACCCTGCTGCCTTGGCTAAATGCTGTGTGATGTCTCTCATGTAGCTTGGCCAGGCAAGACCTCACCTTCAACACTATGAGAGTGGGTGAGAGTTCGTATAAAGCCCAGTGAGCTGTGCCTCTCACAGGAGAGCAGAATGGTTTGTTGAGGTTAAGGAACACAGAGGACTGCCTCTCCCTTTCCCCTCACACAGAGTCCTTCAGGGGATTCTTCCTGCTCAGCCTTTTCACCCCCCAACCCCAGAACTGCTCTTCAGGAAGGAACCCTGGGGTTGGGTTACTAAACACCAGCTCCCTGCAGGCTTTTGTGTGTTTTGAGCCAGGGTTGTTCTTTAAACTAGGTTGACACCTCATCCCACTGAGATCTTCCTACTTCTGCCTCCTGAGTGCTGGGATTAAAGGCCTGTGTCACCATGGCTGGTTGTGTGTGACTTCTTAAGAAGCCACTGAGGGCTGGAGAGATGGCTCAGCTGTTAAGAGCACTGGCTGCTTGCTCTTCCAGAGGACCTGGATTCAATCCCCAGCACCCACATGGTGGCTCACAGCTGTCTGTAACTCCAGTTGCGTTTCTGACATTTACACAGACATTCATGCAGACAAAACACCAATGCACATAAAGAAAAGAAAAATAAAGAGAAGAAGCAATGACTGCTGCACTGTTGTCCAGCAGTGTGCGAGGATTCCTTGTGTGTTCTCTCCTTTTGAGTGGGAACACACTTGCTGTCGTTGTGCTTTGACTTTGTTTCTTCTTGATAGCCAGTGATCGTGAGCATCTTTTCATGTACTTGTCAGCTGTGTGTAAGTCTCGGTTGATTATGTGTGTAAGCCTCTTGCCTATTTCCCCTCATGCTTTTTATAAAATGACAGCTGGGATTTATCCATACAGCATACAAGTCACTCATTTAAAGTGTATGGCCAAGTGATGTAACTGAAGCATGCGGCTATCACCAGGTCAGCTTGAGGGCATTTTTATGACTCTCAAAGATACTCTTTTTCTATTGGTGGTTACACTCATGTGTTCCCACCCTCTAGGCCGCCACTAGTTTACTCTCTGTCTCTGGGGATTTGCCTATTCTAGATGAATAATATATTTGAAATCATGCACTACATGGCCCTTTCTAACTGACTTCTTACACTTAACATATTCAAGGCTCCATATACATTGTAGTTTCAGGGTGAACCCTGGTCTGACTTGTGCTGTGTCCATTGCCCGTCCTCTGCTTCCCGTTCACTGAGGCCATGGAGAGTCTCAGACCCTGCCTGGGCTTTCCTGGCCCACACAGCCTGAGTGCTGTAACGTTCCCTTGGAGTGTCGCCAGTCACCTTTCTACTTGCAGTGTTCTGCCTGTATACCTCATGGTCCTTAGAAGGATCTTTTAAAGTACATGCTCTATCTTTTGAATCCCTGGCTAAAGCTTTTAGGAAGGCCTCTTGCCTTCAGGGCAAGTTGGGCCTCCTTAGCTATTTGAATCCTGGCTGGTCTGGCCTCCTCTCACTGGCCTGCCCACATCCTCTCCTGACTTAGGTCTAGAGGGCCTTGCTTTCACTCACACCCTTGCTTGGTCTCTGCCCTTTGGTCTGACTTCTGACTCTTAGTCATAAACCTGTTTGCTTATTTCACAAATGGTGATGGAAATGCCGTCTGCCAGGAACCTTGCTGCCAGTGTCCACATCTGCTTGGGTTCATTGACAATGACATGTTGTTCATCTGGTATGGATACACTGGGGTGAAACAGTTGTTTGTGGATTGGCAGAATTCCTTCAGGAAGCCCTCTCTGAAGCCCCTGCATGCACCTAACCTCGGCTTCTTTCCAGTAACGACTGCCCCCTCCCCTGTTTGTGTCCTTCCTCTGTTCTGCTGTCCTCTGTATCCTCAGGAGCATGTTCATTTGTTAACTGAGGGAATGAATGAGTAAATGAATGAGTGAATGAATGAATGGACGGACAGACGGACTGTTACATGCTCCCGTGAAATTGCTGAGTGCCCCTCACGTGTTAGCTTCACTCCTGACACTTGGTTTTTCCTGTCCTGTTGCCAGGTCTCCCTCCTCCTGGGTGAACCCTTTTTCACCACTAGCCTGCTGCCATGGCACAACCTGTACTTCTGGTATGTCCGTACCTCTGTGGACCAGCACCTAGCACCTGGAGCTGTGGTGATGCCTCAGGCTGCCTCACTGCATGCTGTGATTGTGGAGTTCAGGGTAGGTGACCCAGGACTCTATGGAAAAGCAACAGAGGTGGGGAGGCTGTGTGCCCGAGAGTCCCAAGAGTGCTTGAGTGCAGAGGGAACAGCTTGGGCCCTGCCGACGACACTTTTCTTTTCTGCATCAGTGGTTGCACTTTTAAAAAGCAGTAATTTGACATATGAAATGGAAATGACTGTGTGTTGTCATTTTACAATTGTGGCTTATCAGAATAATTAAAGACATAAATTAAGTGTTTCAGGAGGCACGCTGTGACTGTGCAGCTCGCCGTGCTCTTAGGAGAATGGAGGCAGCGGCTGTTAGAGCGTTCCGAGATGGGGACTTCTCTTTTTTTATGCAAGAAGGAATTGAAAAGCTTCATTTGAATTCTCTCATCAAAGCAGAAGCACAGTAGTCACCAAGTCATTTTGGGAAAGGCATTTTTTTATTAAAAGGATTTTGAAGTGCTTTGTACCTGAAATGGAGAGTGAATCACATTTGATATTCTTGTAAGAGAATGGCTCTATCTTAGCCTCATGCTTCCATCTCTTAATTTCTGGGCATTTTTCTGTTATTTACCCAATGGAATTTCCATACGGGTCTTGGCTCTCGTGACTGAAGAGTGGCTGTAGAAAAGTGTGCTTATTCTAACCTGGCTAAGGCAGGAGATGGACTGTCCAGAGTGTGCTGGGGGCCTTCTCTCCTTTCATGCTGTGTTCACAGACCTCCAGGTCCCTGAGAGCTGCCTACAGCATCCTCAGTCTAGGAGTTCTAAGTAATTGTTTCCCTAGGAGGAGACTTAGTGTCATGTCAGTTTACATATTCTTAGACCAGTCTGTTACACAGGCCACTCTAGCTCTTCGGTGTCTTTGTGGCTTTTTCCGTGGGGGTGGTGGTGGGGGTGATGGTGGGGGTGGTGGTCTGTGTCTGGTGTAGAAGAGCATCGAGCTATGCCTCTGGGTCTGCCTGTTGGTTTGTTGTGAGTCAGTGCTGGCCTGTAACTCTCAGTGTAGCCTCAAATTCACAGAGATCCGCTTACCTTTGCCTCCCCAGCACTGAGATTAAAGATCTGTGTCACCCTGGCCAGCGTCTCTCCTGACCCATGTCCATGCAGCCATTTTTGTGGCCCAGGTGGGTAACCAGGACTGTTCTTCCTCCACAGGACCTGTGGCGGATCCGGAGTCCTTGCGGTGACTGCGAAGGTTTTGATGTGCACATCATGGATGATATGATCAAGGTGAGCAGGCTGTCTAACCTGCTGCGTGTTATTCCACTTGGAGCTGAGATGAGATGATTAATAGTTCAGCCTAGGATACTCAGCAGGACTGCCTCAAATCTAAAAAAATAATTAAAAAATAAAACAAACAAAAAACCCTCAAAGGGCTGGAGAGATAGCTCAACAGTTAGGAGCTCTGGCTGCTCTTCCAGAGGACCGCCATTAGATTCCCAGCGCCCATATGGTGGCTCACAATCATCTGTAACTCTAGCTCCAGGGAGTGTGATATCCTCTTCTGCTCTCCATGGGTATCAGGTGTGCAAATGGTAAACAGACATACATGTAGACAAAACACACATACTCATAAACAACAACACCCAGAGTCCATTTAATAGAGGGTGCAGGGGACCCAGAATATAGCTTGGTGATAGTGTACCTGCGCAACATCCGTGTGCTCTGAGGTTCAGTGTCTGGTGTCGCTGAGAACATAGACAGTAGGCAGGCATACAGCTCTGAGATTCAGCTCATACATCCTACCCAACCTTTCACACAGACACAGAACTCTAGCAGGGCCTAGCGTGGGCAGCGTGAATGGTACAGAGAGAGTGTCTGCTTTAGATGATGAGGCCAGCGTTGCCATTTTGTTTGACCCACTATGAGCACTAACTGAGAACCATTGCATGATACCAGTCCCGTGCTTCAGCATCTGGATTGAACGTGGGAAAAATACACACAGAGGTGTGTGTACCCTCCCCTACCCCCCCCCACAGAGGCGTGTGCATCCCCCCACATACACAGAGGGGTATGCACCCCCCCACACACACACAGAGGCATGTGTACCCCCTCCACACACAGAGGCATGTGTACCCCCTCCACACACAGAGGCATGCGCACCACCCACACACACACATAATTTAAACTATTAAAAATAAAGCTTGAAGAAGATGGCTGCAAGGCATGGTGGCCCTGTCATTAAACCAGTGGGAGACAGAGGCAGGGGGATCTCCCAAGAGTTCAAGGCCAGCCTGGTGAACATAGTGAGTTCTAAGACAATCAGAGCTGTGTAAAGAGACCCTGTCACAAAAAAAGGAGGAGGAGGACGAGGACGAGGACGAAGAAGAGATGTCTACAGAGGTAGAATCTCTGCTGGGCGCTGTCAGGGGTTGGTTGACTTCGTGCTTTCCCAGGCTGCAGCCCTTCTGCTCTGGCATCCCCCTGCCGCTGTGCCTCTCCTCTCAGTGCTTCCCCACCAGGTTGCAGGGAGCTCCAGCTCTGTCAGCCTCTCTGGCCTGGCCTCCTACCTCCCCCACCCCTTTGTATCTTGCCTTTTCTACAGTGAGTTCCCAACTCTAGCTGAGCCTCCTGCCTGGTCTCACTTCATCCAGGCAATGTCCCCATCCTTCCTCTGCCCACATGGCCTCCTTGTGCTTTTCCCAGCCACTGGCTTTGTTCACACGTTCCTCTCTCTGAGCTTCTGAGCCCCTGTTGGGTGCTATCATGTAGTGGGCAGTGCCAGAGAGAGGTGAGTGCCTGCCTGGTTTTTTCTCCCGAAACAAAGACATTTGGTCAAGAGTAGGCATTGTCATTCCTGTTTGAAAAGGAAGCTGAGGTTTGGAGAGGCAAAGTGGCTTTCTGATGGATGAACATGGAAGGGAGAGATCTGGCTCTTGTGACCAGGAGCCCAGGTTGTGACAACATGCTGCTCCACATGACTGCAGGTGCCCAGGAGGATTGGGCCACAGAGACAAGGGTGTCCCTGGCTGGCTGCAGTTCGTCTCTACAGACCCCATGTTCTCTTCTCCTCTAGCACTCCCTGGATTTCCGAGAGAGCAGAGAGGCAGAGCCACATCCACTGTGGGAATACCCCTGCAGAAGCCTCTCCAAGCCTCAAGAAATCCTGACTTTTGATTTCCAGCAGCCCATCCCCCAACAGCCTATGCAATCCAAGGGCACAATGGAGCTGACAAGGTGAGTGGGAGCTGCTGGGAGTTGTGGGGTGAAGACTGTAGGGGGCTTAGCAGCCACACAATTGTGAAGGACAAACAGCCTGGAGATTCTTAACTCCTGGGCCAGGACTTATGCTTTTGCATTGGGGGTGTGGGGGATGGGTCCCACGGCCTCTGGGCATGGGCGGGTGAAGGAGAACTGGGGTGAGCCTTGCTCACCTTCTACCTGCAGACCCTGAGCCAAACTGCAAATAGGAGTTTGGTTACTATGGTTACCCACTGGCCCATTTTCCTGAATTCCCTTAGGAGTTAAAGCAGGTCAGGATTGGTGAGGCTACTTGCTGCAAGGTGTGGGAGACCCCACGCAGCTCCAGCTCCCTTCACAGTAGATAAGGTGCTGCCTCCTACCTATGGGAGCCATATGTCAGAGCTCTTCTGCACCAGGGACAGGCAGCAAGGGCAGGGCAGATGTCACTGTCCAGGGAATCTTCATTGTCCGCCCTTGGGCGCAGCTGTACCCAGAGGTCTCCGTGCTCAGGCTGTAAGGACTGTGCGCTTGAGAGCTCGGCTGCTCTGGCTCTCTGTTGTGTCTAGCCTTTACCTACGTGAGTAAGGAATAATAAATATACTCCTGACTGGGAGGGATGGCACTGGTTGAGGTTTCAGAAAAGCAGAAAGAGTGCTGCTGGACTCCCCCATGGCTGCTGACTGCTTGGCTCTGTATTCCCTCCCAGACCAGGGAAGAGCCATGGGGCTGTCCTGTGGATGGAGTATCAGCTCACTCCAGACAGCACGATCAGCACCGGCCTCATGAACCCTGCAGAAGACAAGGTAGGCCCACGGCACGAAGCCTAGAGTGTGTGTCTGCCCTAGAGCTACTTGTAGCCCTTGTGCTCTGAGTGTCCCTGTGTGGGGCAGAGCGCTCCCGGGTGGTCCAGGTTATTTGGCACTGTATGCGCTGGGAAGGTGGCCTGGGTGCCGGGACCCTCCTCATCCTTTGCTGCTCTTCATGCAGGGGGACTGCTGCTGGAACCCGCACTGCAAGCAAGCTGTGTACTTCCTCAGCACCACGCTGGATCTCAGAGTGCCTCTGGATGACCCTCAGTCAGTCAGCTATGTTGTGGAGTTTCACCCCCTCACTGGAGACATCACCATGGAGTTTAGGCTTGCAGACACCTTGAGCTGATCTCTTATTGAGAAATAAAATGGCCAGCAGGCTGCAGACTCTGAATGGCTTGTGGCTCAATGGGGAAGCAAGGCTGAGGAACTTATCTCCTTGTGTGCACCTACTTGACATCTGCACAGCATCAGGTGTGGCAGGCAGCATGGGCTGGCGAGTGACTGAAGAGTTCTGAATTAGCCAGGGAGAAGAGTTTGTGATCCTGAGAATCTAGGAAGCCCTGGGACTGTGCTGCTTCCTGTTCTGCCTGGAGAACTGAGGAGCGGCTTTCATTAGGACCAGTGCAGGACTGCCAGCTTAGCTGAACCTGCCTGGCCTGTCTGCTTTCAAGGAAGTTCCAGGTCTCCGAGAGAGAATGGCCTCCCAGGGAGTTCCCTGGGGCCCCTGGGGCGTCGTGACCCTGTTAGGGTCTGGTTTGAGAGGACTAGGATACCCCAAGCAGCTTTACCAAGCCACATTCGTAAACATTTGTGTCCCTAGTGCACACTAGCAGGTGGATTGCTAAGCCCTGAGACCCAGATGCCAGGCTGTGGTTCACAAGACCATCATCCAGCAGTTCCTGTGGGACGGCACTGGGAAGAAAACTAGGAGAGTAGCCACCTCCTGTCTGTCTGTCTGTGTCTGTCTGTCTGTCTGACGGCCCCTGCTGTGATGGCCTAATCTTGCTGAAGCAGAAAGTGCAAATTCCCAGTCAGCCACAGCCTCGTCCCACCTCTGCCCACCCATGCGTGCACTTGCAAGTGACCACTCAGTTCTGAAACAATCTGGGAGGGACCGAGTAGAACCAAGGTGGCAGACCTGGGCTGTGTGCTCAGTCATTTCCCAAAGTCCCTAGGCTGGGATCAGCTCTGGAAGTCAACAGGCTCTCCCCAGTTTGTCCTGAAAATAAGGCTAGAACAAGACGCCGAGCTTGAGCCTCCTCACGGGTTTATTTTCTCCTCAGTCTCCGTCTTCCTTTCAGCACCATAAAGGAAAAATCCACCTCTTTTCAACTTTTTTTTTTTTAAATCAGGCATAGAGATTGTTTTTTCTTCTAGGGAAGAATCGTCTGGATATATATTTGATAATGTTTTACCAAAACCTTAGGTGTCTTACCATATAAAACCCCTAGTGTCCCATAGGATACAATACAGAAAAAAAATACAGAAATTAAAAAAGTTTCTTCTTTTTCTTTTAAAACAGTATTTCTAAATCTGAGCAAGTTAATACAATAGTTAAAAAGCATCAAGGTTAATATTCATACTTAAAACTCCAGGTGGTGTTGGACAAATAAAGATGAATTGGATGGTCCTTGCTAAGCTAATACACTTCGCCATGCTTCCCTTGAGAGGTCCTGGGCAGGCAGAGCCGGTTAGGAGTCAGGTGATCCCTGTGTCGGCCTTAGATCTAAGTCAGAGAGTCTGGGATCCTGGCAATGTCTCTTCTGTTTTAAAAGTTGAAATAGAAAGGCCTGGCAGTACAGGAACCCTGAGTCTACAGGCAAACCACAGCAGAGTGTGTGGCAGATGGGCATGGCCTCAGTGCTGAGATGTGTAGGGACCTGAAGGCAGGCAGGCTGTCCCTCCTCTGGATTCCAGAACCTGACCGTATAGAGGTGACCTTGTGATAACAGAGGCACAGGGCAGTACACCTTGCCTAAGGATGCCCTGGGAGTTGGGAAGGAGAGAAGGATGCGGCTCTGACTCCAAACGTTTTACCCTAACCCAGGTTTAGGGACCCTGACCGTGGCCTCGGCCTCCTCTACTCTCCTTGTGCACAGTGCCATTGGTTTGAGGATTGGGCCTGCCCCATGGTACCTTGAATGGATGGGATCCTGGTTGTTTCCAGGAGTTAGGGGCCTTTTATCCCATGAGGGCTTCCCAGATTCCTGGGAGGCCAGGCCCTGGCAGAAGAGGGGCACAGCAGAGAACCCAGCAAGGCTGTCCTAACTCTGGACACTGGAGCATGGGCAGGGTTCTCTAGGCCAAGAGGTTAAGAGACCAGTGTCTCCAACTATCCATGCCCTAATTAAACTGCCCATACTCTGAAGGATCACCGCTCAGCACAGCCTGGCGTCTGACAAATGTGTGCCCCTCTGGATCCCTCTTGCTACTTGGTGGGTGACAAGGCACAGCTTCAGGGCACCAACATTTTAGAGGTCCCAACCACAGGGGCCTGATGCTCCCTCCATCGTCGCCAGGCCAGATACAAGATCAGAGCACTCTGAGGAGACTGTCAGGAATACCCAAATAGTCCCTCAAATCAGTCGCTCAGCAGCCTGAGGCAGACGTCTTCCCTGTATGGTCCAGGATCAGCCTCCCTTCTCTGAAGGGAGGTCGGCAGGGTCAGTGTGCTCTTGGGCACCTGAGCAGGACCAGGTATAGAGCAGTGGGCTTCTAGCAGCCTTACTGTGCTGAGCTTGGGACTGGCTCTAGTCACACGTTGGCAAGAGTGGCTTCTGGATGCTGTCTGGAATCAGCCCTGCTCTAGACAAGCAGTGGCTGTTGGCTGGCCACCTGAGCTTGCAGTGGTAAAGAAGCCATTCTCTCTATCTTGGTTTCCTGCCACTTTATCCAGGGTAGCCATTGTGGAAGGGTGGGCCTGGGAGGCCAGAGGCGCAGCCTGACTTGGGGGCAGGCAAGTGGTTCCTGAGCTCAGCCATACATGGATGAGGGAAGTCCTCAGGAAGAGGCTAACCCAAGGGGCCCCATAAGAGGACATGTTGGGTAGGAGAGAAGCTACAAACCTGTGGGTTTCAAAGTCAGAACCCCCGCCCCCTTATATTCTGGGTCCCCTTCGTGTACAAAAGTGATGCCCTCTTGGATTTCCTGTAGGGCCCCAGAGCTGGTGTGAGTCTCCTACAGGAGCTGCTGGGGTGACCAGAGCCAGCTGGACCCTGCTGTATGGGCTGGGGAAGAGCACAGCCCTACCCAGTGACTTACAGACCCTAAGGGAAGGGTGATTTTGTGTGTTTTTTTCTGTTTTCTTCTTAAAATGTAATCGCCCTTGAATGCAAGACCCTGGGAAGAGCCCTGGGCTGGCAGGTAATGACAGCCGTCAGTCACTCCCCACCAGGCTGGAGGGGGGAGAGCTGGCAGCTGTGCCCAGGAAGTGCTTCTTTGGCTGGTTCTGATTGTGTTTTTTGTGTTTTGAGTTTGGCCTTTGAGGCCCGAGCAAGGGGTGTGGGTGCTACAGTGTGGCACATGGCATGCGGGCAGTGGGCATGCGAGGGTGCAGGCATGCGAGACAACATTGGCAGCAGACACAAGTAATGAACCCTGGACAAAGCTTGAGAAGAGATACAAAGAGTACAGAAACCCGGTCCTCGTACTAACCCTTGGGTTACAAACTAGGTTGTGCTGTGTATTTCTGTAGAAAATCGTGACTGAAAGAATGGCACTGATCAGGCACCCAGGGGCTCCCAGGCTGGCCCGAGTCCTCTGTCCGCAGAGATGGCCCAGAGGCACAGAGCAGCCTGGTTCCCAGGCTTGCAGGGGATTGATGGGCTCGCCCTTCCCTGTCCCCTGCCCTCCTTCCCCCAGCACTAGGTGCTCAATGGAGGGCACACAGCCCAGGCACGGGCTGCAGCTTGAAGGGCCAGCAGAGGCCCCACTGATTGAGACTGTGGCATGGCTGGTCTATGCCTCCTCTTCCCCTGCAGACACCATCAGTCGCATGGCCACAGGGAGGTGGTCGGTCAGGCCGGACAGCTGGGTGATAAAACTGAATTCTTCTACCTCCTGGGTTGGGGGAAAGAGGTGGAAACATTCTTATTAGCTCCAGAGAGAAGTGCTCTGTGAAGGGGAGTGCCGGGGGCAGGGATTGACAGCCCAGGGTGGGAGGCTCCAGATGGAGGGCCAAGTGGGCTAGGGTTGTTCAGAGGATTTCAGGCTGTGGGAATGATGGATTTCATTTTAAAGGAGCAGGGTCCGGGGGATGGATTCAGAGTACTATCCGTGGCTGCGGGCCCAGCCTCAGACTCACAGCTTTCCAGTCAGGGCACAGCCCCTCCTCGGCGTGCAGCATGTAGTCGATGCGGCGGCCATTGCCCTTCAGCAGATCCTTCCGGCCCTTCTGCCCAGCCCCTGGGCTCTTGCTGGTGGGGAAGGCCAGATACTCCCTGCGGCCTTCCTCGCTCTCCAACACCCTGTTAGGCAGAAGGGAAACAAGCTAAAGTTCTGGGCCAGTCCTGACCTGTGGAGCCAAACTCTCCATAACGTAAGAGGGAGAAGAAGGGGAGAGCAAACCTCTGGGTTTAGACCTGCCCGTATTTCGGCTCCACAGAGGGTCTAGCCAGTGGGAAGAGGCCTTCCACTATCCATCGCAGGTTGCTCCACCTCAGGCTAGCCAGTTTCCCCGTCCCCTTCTGTACTCTGGATACTGGTCGCAACATTCCTGGCTTGTGGTCATGTTAGGAACACCCATCTCCCAACCTCTTCTTCTCTTTGAGCCAAAAGCACCTTGTCTGAAACCTCGGGCATTTTCTGGAAGCCCCCAAGACTATGTAATATTGGCAGGGGCGACCAGGACCAGGAAAGGACTCCATTGGAGGTCTCAGCTATTTTACCAGTGTGTCCTTAAGAAGCAGTCACCATCATCTATCTTGTCACCAAACTTCTGAGTGCTCTTTCCTTTGTAAAATGAGTTGTTACTATGACCCCTGGTTTGGGGGAATGTGCTCAGAGCCTGGAAACGCATGGGGTATCTGCATGCCTAACACAGTTCCTTGTAGCCTTTCCCCTGAGAACCCAAGCAGCCCCAGGAGAGCAGAGGAGCCCTGTAGGCCCATTACCAAGATCAGGTTAGACCGGGAGCTGGCATGGGAGACACTGCCCAGGCCTCCAGGTGGTTAACACTAGGTAGATTTAAGTGCCTGGAGAGACCAGGCTGGTAAACACGGTTTTCTACAGGTTTTTATCAGCCTTAAGATAAATACACTAATGACATTCAGAACATTGTTAACGGCTCAAAGATATAATCCATTACTGTCTTTTGCTTTGATGATTAATTCCAGCATCAATGATCTGAGAGTTACTAATAGTCATTTTTTAATCATCTCATGAAAAGATAATTTTCTCAGCATAGGGTGATGTTTCAAATTTAGTCTATAATGTAATTAATTGGCTCAAATTAGCTGCAAGGAGCCATGGTGGTGGCTCTGTACATTATCAGGCTGTGAATTATAAATCCACTCTGCTATTGGCCTTTCTTTCCACTGGATCCTTTAAGGAAGCCTTGCTGGGTTCTAGGATGGAGCTGGTCAGGTAGAACCGTCTTTCAAGACATCGTGTATGATCTCCACGCGCGTTTATCTGCCTAGTAGATGGGTAGAGGTCACGCGGGGCTCCCTTCTCCACAGACCCCTTACCCGACAGCTCTCTAGGGCTTGGCCCTCAACTTGATCCTGGAAATTCTCGCTTCTTCTCCTGTATGAGCTATATTCAACAAGAGCCTTTTTTCCATGTGAGTCTAGATCCTGACTGCTGCTTTAGGACCTGTCCCTCCCAGACTCTCTAAGCCTCTGAAATGTCTAGATTATGAGGGTAATGACAGCTCCCCCCAGCTCTTCTCTTTCCTGTGTAAGGGCTTCCAGACACACAGAAGCCCTTAGTGGCTTGAGTGAATTGGCCTTCCTGGAACCTGCCCAGTCCCCCATCTCTCTATAATCCAGTAAGGGCTTGCTTGATTCCTCATTAAGACCCAGGAGCCGGTTAGGAGCCGGGGTCCCTGGCATCCTTCAGCAGTGTGAGCACTTACTTTTGAAGGTTGTCCGGGGTACACACATCCTCATCATAGAGACCGTTTGTGTCCAGCAGGGTGCCTGGGAACAAAGGAAGAAAATGGTGACTGAAGCAGGTCTAGCCAGCCTCAAGGGCGGCCTCCTCGAACATCAGCTGCCTGGGGTCTGTCCCCTTCCTCAGGGTTCTTGGGAAGCCCATGATAGCCCAGCCCCCTGCTTACCAATGGCCCAAGGCTTCTCCTCCCCGGGCCCCAGGCGGCAGGGGTCTTTGTAGCGAGTAAAGAGCGAGTGCTGCTGCTCCAGTTTGTCATCTGTGTGGGAGGAATGGAGAGAGCGATGCTGAGTGGTCCGAGGCACCTGCTGTCACTCGGTTCCTGTTGCTTACTCCTACTGTATGCCACTGGTTTCCTGACTCCTAAGTAAGCACCCGGGGTTTGTGGTTCTTTCGTTGGTCCCATAGTTGGCATTGTGGTTCGTTTGTCACTGCTTTTCTGTGTCCCAGGATGTGCCCCAACACTCTGATCTCTGTCCTCCAAGCCTCCTCACAGTTCATGACAAATTGTCTGTGGGTACTGGACAGTGCTGATCTGGATGCCTGGATCTTGGGCAGGAGTAGCTACCACATGGCTCAGAGAACCACGAGTCCTGACAACTCACTGGGCCAGTAAAGTCTTTCTGACGCACACCCCGACCCCCAGCTAGAAGGAAGGGTTAGGAGTCCTAGTAGGAGCCCCTCTGAAAGCCACTTGCTATTCCTCCCTGGCCATAGGCTCCTTGGGGAGCTATGGCTCCTGCTAGAGTCAGAACCATGAGGCAACCAGGCCACAGAAGGCTCAAAGCTACTCCTGCCTCAAAGGAGGCCTTTGTAAGGACAGATTTAAACCAGTTGTTTAAAACCTCATAGATTGATTTGTTCTATCCTAAAAGGTTTCACTGCTGTTTCTTTTTTTTTTTTAAAGATTACTTATTTATTTTATGTATAAGAGTATCCTGTTGCTGTCTTCAGACACACCAAAAGAGGGCATCGGATCTCACTACAGATGGTTGTGAGCCACCATGTGGTTGCTGAGAACTGAACTCAGGGTCTCTGGAAGAACAGCCAGTGTTCTTAACCTCTGAGCCATCTCTCCAGCCCCTGTTTATTTCTTGAAACAAGGACTCACGTAACCCTAGCTAGCCTAGAAATCACCTGCCTCTGCCTCCTGCATACTGAGACTTCAGGCAATGGGCCACCATACCTAGCATAGCCCAATAGTTTAAGCCAATAGCTTTTTGTATTTAAAATACATATGAGTATGTTCATGTATGAGTGACAGAGAGAGAGAGAGAGAGAGAGAGAGAGAGAGAGAGAGAGAGAGAGAGAGAGCGCACAAACATGGGAGGTCACAGAATTTTTGTGCAGGTCATCAGGTCAGTGCTTTTGCCTGCTAAATATTTTTTATCCATTTTATTTCATGTGTATGGCTGTTTGCCTGCATGTGTATCTGTGTGCCACTGTGTCTAAAGAGGCCAAAAG
The DNA here is from genome assembly GCF_978045245.1 of Mus caroli. Lineage (NCBI taxonomy): Eukaryota > Metazoa > Chordata > Mammalia > Rodentia > Muridae > Mus > Mus caroli. The sequence goes on along the minus strand of NW_028227265.1, from coordinate 23,222,893 downwards.
ATGACATTGGCTCTCCTGGAACTGAAGTTACAGACAGTTGTTAGTCACCGAGTCACGATGTGAGTGATGGGTAGTGAACCTGGGTCCTCTGCAAGAGCAGCCAGTGCTCTTAGCCACTGAGCTACCACTGAGCATTTTCCTGGCCCAGTTTAAGCCAGTATTACTGGAAGAATCTCTCTTCCAATTGGGAGGGTCCTTTTTGGGGGTCTCCCTTTGTTTTCAGCCAGAGGCCCCTGCTTCTTTGGCAATGTATGTGCTGTCCCCCACGCTAGTACTTCAGTGTGGGACAGACACATCAGTCTTACTAAATTTCCCACATATAACACACGAGGACTAGAAGTTCTTCAAGCCACCTAACTGTACTCTGTGACTGTGCCTGGAGCCTACGTTCTGCCTGGAGCTTCAGATCTGAGAGGGAAAGAGTGCGGCCTCACCAGAAGAGCAGTTATCAAAGTTCAAATCTCCACAGATGACGTCAAACACCACCAGCTCCTCGGGGTTGGCTGTGCTGGTCGAGGAGGTAGATTTTCGGAAATCAGCCAGCCAGTCCTGAAGCAGGTCCAGCTGCTCACACCGGACGGCACTGTCCTCTGGAGACAGGACAGAGACCAGACTATGAAGCTTGACCAGGTCCCAGGTATTGAACCCATACCCAGAAAACTCCAGGCTGTGGCCTACCTGGTGGGGCATGCAGGTGTGTGCAGGCGATGTACCCAACGATTCTTTGGTCCTGAGGTGTGCTTCCCACCTGCACCTGGGGGAAGGTAAGGTGTCAGTACTGCTGTTAGCCAGCCATTGTTGCTGTGAGTGCAACCCCCACAGCCGTTTGCTCAAGCTGTCCCCATCCTGTGGCTGGACCCTGGCTAGTGCCCAGGTGGAGACAGGGCAGGCTCTGCTTCTAGAAGAGTCTGGCTGGTTATAGAGGCAGATACGTAAAGAAAACATCAGACTGTGGTATGACGTGGTTGTCAGCAATTTGTGCAAGGATTTATCCGGGTCGGAGGGAACTCATAAGTCATAGGCAAATTCCTCCCCAGTCCCTGTCATCTCCAGGTGACTGGAACATCCACCTACAATGACTTTCAGGTTTTTTGTTTTGAGATGGAACCTTGGTATGTAGCCCTGGCTGGCCTGGAAACTGTTACATAAATCAGGATGACCTCAAACTTAACAGCAATCCTCCTGCCTCTGGTTCTCATGTGTAAGGATCACAGGTATGTGCCATCATGCCCAAGCTAACCTTCAGTCTTTTTAATATTATCATTATCATCAGTGTGCGCCCTCCCTCCCCTCAGTTTTCAGCAGAAGCCAAAATTGGAGTTGCCTAATGTGGGTGCTGGGGTTTCTAACTCTGGTCCTTACGATGGAGCAGTCTATGCTCTCAACCATGGAGCCGTCTACTCTCAGTGACTCTCTCCTTCCTTCTCTGACCACACTCTCAACCTGACCTCCTATTGCCCCTCCAGTTAGAATTCAAAGCCACAACCCACTGGAGGAGCCTTGGACAGCCTCCTGCTAGCTTGTCTTTAAGCCCCCATCTGGCTGTATGGTTCATCGCTTCATGAATTCTATGGGACAGGGTCTTCTGCAGTCTCTCTGTCTTAGGCCAGAGTTCTAGCCTGTGTGCCCTCGTTCTGGGCCCCTGACATGGGTTGGACCTTCCTGCTTCTACAGTAGCACCTTCATGCCTCCACTTCTCCAAACCTGACCCCTTCTTTACTAGGGCAGAGTTACATTGGTTGGGCCTGGCTCAGCAAGCAGTTGACTTAGGCAGGCCATCTCTATCTAATTCTGGCTTCATAAAAATAGGAATTTTAATTGTATGTCCCAAAGACAATGCAGCTGCTCCTCCGTATGTGTAACCCAGCACAAGAATGAGCACTTGTCAGTGCTGTAGCTCAGAGGGAAGAGAACACCACCCGAGGCCTCCCTCAGGACCCCTTCTCACTAGCTGCTGGAGGCTACTCCTCACGGACTGTTGTGGGCACCTGTCCTCAAGAATCTATATCAATAATTTATATTTCTATGTGAGCACCTGCTGCCCTCCCCAGACTTCATTAATCAATTCCAATTGGATTTCCTGTGTTGAAGCCTCAGACCCAGGCACTTCCCAGGGAGGTGGACCACAGAAGCCAAGCTTCTTTCTCAGTGGCAAAGGACAGACACAACCGTGGCTCTCAGTCAGCGATCTGCTGCTGCTGAGATTGAGTGGGTCTTCTTCCTATCTGGCTCTCTCAGCTCTGCCCTCTGGATTTCTCCAACTCCACGTTCCTCCCCAGCATGCATTGCACACCAGTCTTCCTCCAGGCCCGATGGGTGAATGTCTGGATATTTGATAACAGGCTCTCTTGCTGAACTTAGGTTGTCTCTAACTCACATGTTCAGTTCTTGCCCATATACCAGCCCCATAGTGCAGCCGTCTCACACCTGCTCTGGGAATCAGTCCTGTAAAGTTATGGACAACTGATGTATCTTGCTATAAAAATACGTTTAAGAAGGCGGTACTCAAAGCAGCACATGACACGGCCCCCATGTGTTGCTGAGGCAGTAGCTTTCTCCCATTGTAGTCTTCAGCCATGGACACTTAAGCTTAGCACTTCTTCACATATTTAGTGTGTGCCATTTCATGGATGGGCACACTAAGGCTCACAGCACTCAGACGGGCACACGTTAGACCTGTTAGCCTCCGGATGCTGCTCTTTGCTGCTTGCTGGGCTGCTGGTGTCTTTGTCAAGATCAGCCACCCATTTGTCAGACTTGCCCTTAGTATCACTTGCCCTGTGCTGACAAAGGACAAAGGCATCGCTGCTGGCCCTGCAGCAGAAAAGAATCCACCTGGAATGAAGACGCCATAGCAGCAAGGCCATAGCTGCCTCTCACACATCCTGCCTCCCTCGTAACAGGTGTGTGATCTCTGTAGTATCCAGTTTATTATTTGCTGGGACTCGGAGATTCCAAACATAGTGTCCCCAGGACCTGCACAGTCATGTGTGTGCATCTCTTACAAAAACAGTCACACTGAGAGGCTCTGCCCTTTAGTTCTGACGGCACAGAACGTTGATTAAAAAGGTGCTCAGAATTAGCTGTGCTGAGCGGAGGCCAAAGAGAACCCAGCCTTTCCTTCATGGGGATGTCCAGGTTTTCAAGGGCTCTGTGAAATAAACTGGGAGAATGTGACCCAGTGAGGGCCGTGGTAGAGGAAGGGACGAACTGCTGGCTGCATCCTCCCAGAGTCCCCGGCTCCTCTCCAGATGGGCCTGACCCTCTTCTGTGGCAGAACAGTCTCACCCAGCAGGGCCCAGCTCTACTCCCAAAGGCAGCATCTGGCTGTACAAGTGCCTGAAACATACCCGAGCACAGAGTCAAGCACCTCCCACAAAGTGAGGACTGGCTTGGGCTTGGCAAGACTAAGAGCGGCAGAGCAGGGGATGTGGGGCCCCTCTGGGCGGTCCAGGAAGGGTGGAGCATGGGCTGTGGGAAATGGAAGAAACTGAAGGCAGTAAGAGGGGTCAGACTAGGAGGAGGCCTCACTGGAAGAGGTCAGCCACGTTCACAGTGGGCAAGTGCAGAGGAGTACAGGTCTAAGACTGGCAAGTGGGAAGCAGAGGCACTGGAAAGTAAAATGAAGAATCTGGGATGGTCGGGCAGGCACAAGGCGCACGCAGCCAGGGTGGCTTCTTCAGGCTTCAGTGTAGGAGAGCCAGGGTGAGGACAGCAGGGCAGATACTGAGCTTGCCTTGGGAGTAAGATGTCAAGAATCAGCCAGAAACAGAGGCTGTGGCACCACATTCCCTGGGGGGGGGCAGGGTTGATAATAAGGGACCCTGAGAAGTAAAGAGAGCTGGTCGCATGCTTATCCCAACCTTCAGCTATTCGAAAACGTGTCAGCCCCATCATAGTGTTAAAAGATGTTGCAAATCAAGTTTGATATGAAAACCATACTAGCTGTACTGGCTGGTTTTGTGTCAACTTGACACAGCTGGAGTTACCACAGAGAAAGGAGCTTCAGTTGAGGAAATGCCTCCATGAGATCCAGCTGTAAGGCATTTTCTCAATTAGTGATCAAGGGGGAAAGGCCCCTTGTGGGTGGGACCATCTCTGGGCTGGTAGTCTTGGTTCTATAAGAGAGCAGGCTGATCAGGCCAGGAGAAGCAAGCCAGTAAAGAACATCCCTCCATGACCTCTGCATCAGCTCCTGCTCCCTGACCTGCTTGAGTTCCAGTCCTGACTTCCTTTGGTGATGAACAGCAGCATGGAAGTGTAAGCCGAATAAACCCTTTCCTCCCCAACTTGCTTCTTGGTCATGATGTTTGTGCAGGAATAGAAACCCTGACTAAGACACTAGCCAAATTTAAAAAGGTTCCGAATGGCATGGATCAACATATCTGCCAATTAATTTGGAACCCACGAGGTAAAGAGAGACAAAAAGAGTAATGACAGAGCTACAGAGGAGAAGCTAGCCCAAGAAGTTAAACTGTTTGAAGGTACGGGATGGAGGAGGAAGCAGAGGAGGGGCCATGTGGATTGTTCTGCAATGCAGTAGTCTCTGGACATCGCCAGGCTCACAGCCATATGTATTGCCAAGGGTGAGAGGTCACATCTTTCCACTCTGAGCTTGATGACATATCCCCTCCCTTCCCAGAAGGCCATGGTGGGTACCAAGACAGAAACACATCTTCAAATACAACACAAATGAACCCTATGTCAGAACAGGAAGGCTGAACTGTGTATCAGACGACCCGCATCTCTGTGGCTGGTGAGCTGGGAACCCTCACTCTGGTACAGTCATGCAAGAGGCCTCGGGCAGCCCTGGGTGAGGCATCTGAGTGCGTGCCTTCGTTCTAACAGGCTCAGTAGAGCCAGTGAACACTTATCCCATCAGCCTCTGACCCAGCATTTTCCTGCACAGACTGGAGCTGAGAATGAGAGAGACCTGTCCTGAGCCATAGTCAGGGTCCCCTACCAAGCAGCCCCTCAGTCAAGTCTCCCCAGCAGAAGAGCTGCTGCCCCTGGGGCAGAGAGCCCCATCTGCATCAGACTGCCAAATGATGCTTCAGAAAGCTCTAGATTCACTTAACGGTGGCTTTTAGATAGAGAACAAAAAGTCAACACAGTATTTCAGGCTGTGTGGAAGATAATGTGTAATGACCAAATTACCATGGTCTAAAACCTCCTCCGACTGCATCCGAATTAGCAGAAATAATTACGGTTCACTTTAATTAGGGACTATGAAGTGAAGCCAGGGGCTAGTGGGCAGAGAGCCTGGCATGGCAGCTGCTGACACCCAGAAGTGGGGGGTGTCCTGGCCATTGAAGCCTCAGTGGGTGGGTGTGGTCTTTGGCCTGGAGATCTGAGAGCCCATACGCTGGCCTGCACTCTGGTCTGCTCTGGGCTCTGCCCTTTGGCTTGTCTCCTCTTCCACCACAGTTACCACCACCACCACCACCAGCACCGTGGTCACCATATTCAGGACAAGAAACTCTGAATCCTATGTGGGCCTCAACACACAGGTGGCTCCCACTCTACTTTACAGATGAGTAGAAATGACTCAGATCTGAGATACTGGCCCAGATCGCTGAGCCTGAGCCCGTGTGGTAGGGCTGGGGGCCCTGAGTTCAGTTCCATGAAAGGCTTTGTCTGGCCCCTAATTCATCCCATCAAGCAAGTGAGGATTCCCGGGGAATAAGGGTTGGCAGGAGCCATGGCCTGCTTTGTCTGGTGGCTTAGGGACAGTAGTGTGTAGCCCTCAGGCGGAGCTGAGGTTGCCTACCTTGAGAAACAGAGCTCCCTTAGAGGCCAGGGCATCGAAGCTGCACCCATTGGGGTAACAGTGATAGGCCACGTCCATGACAGGGTAGCGGCTGGCGAAGAAGAGACCGCTGTTGAGACATTTGAAATTGCAGCAACCATGACAACCGTAGACCCCAACATCATACAGGATGTACTCGAAGTAGCCATGTAGCTGTTCTTTCAACTTAGCAGCCGCTCGCTTGTCAAACACCTCCTGCAGGCACAGGAAGTCTAGATTGGCCGGGAAGAAGGCTGAGACCTCATGGTCAAAGGCTTCATCAGGGTGGCGCCTCCTGCGGGCTGCTGCCTTCTTCACCACAGAGGTCTTATACAGCAGCTTGCTGTTAGCCCCTGGCTCTCCGCTGCCACCACTGTCTTGCCCAGCCCGTGCCTTCACCAAGGACTCCCTGGAGGCTGAGGGGCTGCCCAGGCTCCCAGAATCCCCATCTCGCTGATTGTGGTTGGGCGTCTGGCCCTTTGGGGTCCCACCAGCCCCATTCTTGGCTTGGCTCCCGGTAGCAGGGTCATCAGCTTCCTGTGGCCGACCTCCTTCCTCGCCACCAATTCGCACAATGCAGCTGTCCTCAAGGCTTCCATCAGCCTGTTCCCCAGAGGCTGGGCCGTTGGCAGCCTCGTCGCTGGGGTGACGCCCACCATCCCCCTTGTATTCCACAGAGGCTGTCCTCTTAATGCTCCCAGGAACAGCTCTGGATCCATCACCGCCCTGTGGCGACACCAGGCTGCTGAAGCTGGCTGCACTGATGGAGGTGTTGGTGGGAGAATCGATGTAGATCTTGATCTGAGGCCTGGCGGCCCCATTGCGGATTCTTTGCCCAATCTCTTTGGCTCGAGCTTGAGTGTTGAACACATTATTGAGCCTCGCGAGTGAGTCGGGGAGGAGGCAGACATTGGCCGTGGCAAAGCAAAAGCTTTTGCCTGCCCCCGTGCCCTTCCATTCACTAAGCAGAGCTGCCCCACCAGCTGGGCTCTTGTCTTCTAGCCGGGAATAGGAGTAGGGCCGGCGGGCAGACTGCAGTGGAGACCAGAAGATGAACCCGAGAAAGGCAAAGGGCAGTGCAGCCACAAGCAGAGCCAGGTAGACTGGTGTGAAGAGGACCGTGCAGAACAGCTGCAGGCAGCAGGGGTCATCCGCCCTCTGGCGCTTCTCATAGGTGGTGGGTATGAAGGAGGCCAACAGCCGGTCCACCAGCCAGTAACATGGGAAGATGAGGGCCCAGGACACGGCGTGGAGGGCGGACAGACAGCTATTAGGAAAGGGGGTCGTGTACAAAACCATTGCAGCTCACTGGGCGCCGCAGCCGGCCCTACTACATGGTGTCCGTGGCAGCCGCAGCACTGTCCCAGGCAGGGGGTAGGTGGAGGATGGAGGACAGGTCACCTCCTGGTGAGATGCGACTCTGGATGATCAATGGCGAGTGTCCCACAGACAGTCATGGTTCGCTTCAAGGGGCCATGCTGGGACACCGGAGCCTGCTGAAAACCTGTAGGAGAGAGAGTGAAGGAGTCCTTTACTGAATTAGGCTGGGAATCAGTTCCACATGGAGTGTATTGGGGCCAGAAGAATGCCCCCAGCACACTCCATTTGCCTATATATTTTTGTTTTCTTGGAATAAACAGCTTAATATATGACTGTCCCTAACTGGCTGTCTTGGTTCTGTAACTTAAAAAAATGGCCCATTTTTCAGAAGGGCATAGCCTTACAGGCGCAAAGGGGTGCGTTAGGATCTGAGGGTATGCCTGGACTGACACTGGCTAAAAGCAAGTGGAAACCCTTTGGGAGCCAGGGATGTGTTCAAAGTGGGCAGGTGCCAGGCGTGGTGGCGCACGCCTTTAATCCCAGCACTTGGAAGGCAGAGGCAGGCGGATTTCTGAGTTCAAGGCCAGCATGGTCTACAAAGTGAGTTCCAGGACAGCCAGGGCTACACAGAGAAACCCTGTCTCGAAAAACCAAAACCAAACCAAAACAACAACAACAAAAAAAACAAAGTGGGCAGGCAGTGACCTTAGTTAGAGGAGCTGCAAACATGATTGTTCACCTTTTATCTAGTGCCAACTAGACCAGGAAAGACAAAGGGGGGCAAGAGTTAGAGGGCAGAGGGCACTGTGGCAGGCTGGGCAGAACAACAAGGAAGCCTCATCCACGTGCAGCCTGCTCTGGCCATGGTGTGGCTTCCTGAGCAACAGACAAAGCTCTGTGCTGTAGCCCACAGTGCCCTGGGAGAACCCCAGTGGGGACCCAGGTACAGACTATTTGACCTGCTGAACAGTTTATCCAGTTATAGGGACGCTGGTAGTCCCCTAGACACTTGGAGAAGGTTCTTGGGGTTGTGTGGGCCAAAGTGGGTTTGTTTTGTTTGTTTGTTTGCTTTTCGAGACAGGGTTTCTCTGTATAGCCCTGGCTGTCCTGGAACTCACTTTGTAGACCAGGCTGGCCTTGAACTCAGAAATCCGCCTGCCTCTGCCTCCCAAGTGCTGGGATTAAAGGCGTGCGCCACCACACCTGGCTTGGGCCAAAGTTTTATGAACTCTCCGGCTTGTGGTCCAAGATGCCCCTTTAGGCAAAGCCAACAGACACCTAAATACATTCATCCTTGGTCCCTGCTCCAGGCTGTACTGAGTCACAGTAGTTTTGAGAGCAGCTCTGGCCACACCTACAATAGGCTGACAGGTATATTGACTGTGTCTTGTGTTTATCCGGCCTCCAAGGACCCACGATGCTCTTGAGGTGAACCTCCTGGATGCTTGATCTGCATTTTGGTTCTGAGGCCAGCCAGGTGAGTTCATTACGTTCCACACCACTTCTGCCCCGGACACCTCAGCAGGTCTGGACCCAGACTCCTCTCATCCTGCATCCTGGTCCTGCATTCTCTCCTCCCTCTGTCACTGGAGCTAGAAACCTAGATATCCTTTATACTCATGTCTCATCTGTCCCTGGAAAACATCTCAGGATGAGCTGAGGACACTGTCACAATTCATCAACCCTCTCCACACAGGGACTGGGGGGCCACCTACCTCCTCAGCTGGCCTGCCGTCTCTGCAGCCTGTCAGTCACCTGGCTATGTTCTCCTCCTACTCACTCTGACAGTGGTACAAGGACCTCACTCTGAGAATCCCCCACAGCCTTGCTTCTTCCTCAGCATCTCCACAGTTCAGCTTAGACATACATGAGCTTTCTAGGGAAGACTTCATCACCTCCTTGCCCGGGTGGCTCAGGCAGGTTCACAGTGGGCGCTTGTGCCACAGAACAGTGCCCTGCCGCTGTGTCTCACATGCTTTGGGATGTGCCTACTACCCAGCAGATGAGGGGCTCCGAGAGGGAAGGGGCTACACAAGGGTCCCAGGGCGAGGCAAAAGTGGCAGGTGCCTCGGAGATAAGATAAATGAACAGAGGTCTAGCATGATGCTGGCGCCAGAAAGGAGGCAGCCATTTCCCTCTCCTCCTACCAGGACTCCTGTGACACAGGGATTTCTACACAGTTGCCAGTGGCCCAAGAGCCTGCACCAATATTCTGCACCCCTGTTATCCCCTCTGTACCCTTCAGGACTCAGCTGAGTGTTCTCTTCAGGGGACCTGTCCAAGGCATTATGTGACCACAGCCCTTCCCCACACCAGGCCATCACTTGGCCTCGAGCTAGAGCTGTCTCTAGGATTCCCTCCTGAATAAGATCCTCGAAGACTGAGTCTGTCTGAGGCTAAGCCCTGGTTGTTGGCTGCTCTGACTGGGAATAGAAGTAACACATGCAGAAACAACCCAGTTAAGGAGTGAACAGACCGATGTGAGCGCCCACTCATGAGAAGTCAGTCTGCCTGTAGTGAGGTTCAGGTTTGACCTGTGGGCAGTAACGTGGGCCACACAGATGACATATGGACAAAGGATCAGAGAGGAGGTCTGTTAGCACCTCCAAGAGCCTCTGCAGTGTTCACGAGGTCGCTAAAGCACCCCTGTGAGTCAGGCTCTGTTTCATCAAAGCTTCCTGAGAAAAATGACCCATTCTGTCCCACTGTGTGGCTCAACCCTAATACTGGGTTGGGATCAGCTATCTCCTGAGACAGGGCTTTAGGGGACAAGGTGAGAGAATCCATTTTAAGCTGCCCCTTGCTCCCTCCACTCCTGTTTCAAGCCCAGAAACCCTTAGGTAAAAATCCTCTAGTCTGTAGTGATAGACTGATTTCTGCCAGTCTCGGCTGGGCACAGACATGTTTTTGATCTCCATTTGCAAGGTTGGTGAAGGGGAGGACCTGGGGTGGTAGTTCCAGGAGCTCATGGGAGTAGAAATACCACAGTGATTCTCTAAAATGAGACAGCCTTGAATCCCTTGGTCCTCCATGCTGCACCCCAGATCCAGCTACCCTGGGCCTCTTCTGCAGTGCCCTGAAGGGAGGAGGACCCTTCTGGGTGCTGCCACCTGTTCTGCCCTGCACTGGTTCCGCTGTCTACACCCGGAAGCTGTGCTACAACAGACACAGAAGGGCCTGCCATGGACGAGGCGGTTTCTAAAGCTCTAGATAATTATTCTGTCTCAGGGAAATGAAAGGAGGGTAAACAAACAGCACACATTAATTAGACTGATCTACACTTTCCTCATGAAAGAGGAGCGCTGCCGTTAAACACGAGAGGCTGGCAACTTCCCAGGGGTTTCGAGTGTTCAAAGGAGTGGCTGTAGAAGGACGTGGCTGTCCCAGGCTGGCACAGTCCAGGCAGGTGCTCAGCCACACCCTGCTTATCTCCCTTTTTTCTGTGTGTACTGTCTAGGTGGGATCAGGCATGTGTCTGTGACAGGCCAGGTTCTGACTTTGGACACAGGGCCCCATTCTCCCCATCAGTCCCTCTTCTCTAGTCCATGTCCTTGATCTGGTAGCTCTGTAAGGAGGCCTGTCATGGACATCCTTGAGGGGGCAGCAGGTTCCTCCAAGGTCATGTATGCTGAGCTTCTGCACCTCAAACTCTTAGATTAGGTGGATCATTCAGGGTTTAGGCTAAGAAGGGCAGTCACCCTTCGGTTGGTCCCCTTTGGGAATCCTAATAGATTGTTTCCAGGGTTACTAGAAGCCACTTCTCTTTCCCTCCTTACCATCATGGTTCATATAGCTGAGCTGAATACTCTCAGGCCTTCAGCCCTCAGGGCTTCTAGCAGGGATCCCCAACCACTTCATTACGAGCTGTGGGGTTATGACTGGGAGGTAGGACCCCTGGGAGCCAGCTTCTCTGGCCTAGATGTAGAGACCAGGCTTCCTCCTTTCCCCCCCGAGTTTCTTAGTCTTGCACACAACCCAGGAGTCAGAGTAACCTAAGTCACACCATGGCACTGACCTTAATTAAATGAGGTAGCAGTGCCTACCTCTAGGGCTACCACGAGGACTAGAGGGACCTGGCTGATGGCCTGGCAATTCCTGCTTCCTTCCCTCCATTTCCTGAGGCCACCCAGTGTGTCTCACCTTCTCTCCCCAGTTTGTGTCTTCTACACTGTTAAGGGGATGACCTGAGCCCACCCACAGGACTTGCAGGGACCCTGACTGAATCAGAGTGCCTTGGGGTCTTCACAGGTGCCACTCCCACTGTTTGGGCCAAAGCCAAAGTCTTCACTAACTTGTCCTCTCTTTGGCAGTGAAGACAGAGGGGGCAGAGAGCTCTGTGGGTCACAGACAGATGCAAGAGGAGAAAGAACTTGGTCTAGGAATGGCTGAGAGCCCAGAAAACCCTCAGTCCACGCAGGAGAGGGAAGGGAGGGCAGATCCTCTGCAGGATCTAAAGACCATAGTCCCAAGCATTTCTGGGTAGCCCGGGGCATCAAAGGCAAGTAAGTTCAGATGAATTTACTCCTATCAGCACTGAAGACACTTGATTCCTAGTTAGCAACCTGTGTGACTAGAGCATGTTCCGGAAGGGCACCATGGCTGCTCAGATGCTGGAGTTAAACCAGGGTCTACCCAAAATAGTCCCATGTGGGCCCAGAAGCTGATCTCCCCTCACCAGCGAAGGGAATCCTAAGAAAGAGCCCTGCCCGGGCACACTGTGGGAGGCAGGAATGTTCCCAGTGAGTATCAGATAGCCAGGCCACACAACTGCCATCTGCGCAGAGTGGACTTGGTTGGCACGCTGATGCACAGAACACACCTTATACTGGAGCTTCAAGGGGCCCGTGTGGATGCTGACTGTTAATCTGCATTTCTCTTGCAGTGGGAAGGTACAAAAGCCAGGTCAGTTCTGGGCAAAGCAAGTCCTGACCCTGTGTGGAAGCGATGTCGTCTCTTGGGGCGTTTTTGAACTTTGGAGGGCTGAAACTGCTCCATTTGGCATTTCCTGGGGTTTGTTCCTCTTTTACTACTGTGTCTTCTGACCTCAGGCCTGCTGAGCCCTCTCTTTCTCACTATAAGCTTAGGGTCTTGGAGCAAAACATCCTACAAGTCTTTGAGTCTAAACAGGAGCTGGACCAAGGCCCAGGTTCGCTCCAATCCAATTACCCGAATGTGCCTGCATTCACCAGCGGCTGTGAGATCAGGCCAGCCCATTCTGCCTAGATGCTGCCATGGAGAAGTTGGCATGGCAACGTGAGCTCTGAGCTGCTGAAACTTGGAGTCAGCTCATTGCTAGGAGGACAGAAAGACTGATGAGAGACAGATGCTTTTCTGAGTTGGGGGAGGGGCTGGAAATGCTATAACCCAAATAGAACTGATGTTTGGGGTCTAGCATAAGCGCACAGGCTGCAGCAGTGACTCCCTCGGATGCAGGTAATGCCTGTTCACACTTCTTAATCTAAAGCACCAGCTCTGCCTCCATCCTCCTGCCTTCACCTCTCTGGCAGGGGCAGACACACCGCCCTGCCCCTTATATACTCCAAGGGGATATAATAGCAAGCCACACCAAGAGGCACCATAGTCCCCTGACATCCCTGACAATTCCAAGTGTTCTCTGGAACTCCTAACAGACCCCTTAGGAAATAAGTCTACATTTTCTCTGAGATGGATGACCACACTGAAAGCCTGTGGCTTCTAGAGCCTTCTCTGAGAATGAATCCAGCCCAGAGGAAAACAGGCCTTAAGGCTAGAATGGAGAGGCCAAGTCTTCATAACACACTTGAGCTTTAATCTCTCCGCCTGAAGCCACACAGCCTGCAGACTTTCTAATTAGTGAGTCAGCAAATCCCCCTGACTTTCCTCTGGTCGAGTCGACTGTTTCTGTCACTCACCACTAAAGATGCTTTGTTTTATCTATGTACACCAGGTTTGTGACCTTCCTAAAGCTGAGTTTTTCTCAGATGTGCATAACTCCTCTGCTGCCCCTAGCTGTGTAATGGGGCAGAGTAGAGCTGTCCTCTTGAGTCAAGGGGCCCTGCAGGTCTGCGTGCCTCAAGGCATCTCTTGCAGCCAGCTAGCACTCTGAGCAGACAGAGCTTGCGGTCACAAGCTCTGAAACTATGGTGGATGTCAGACAAGGTGACTGAGGGGTGCCCTGGGTCTTAGTTTCCTTTTGTATTATATGTGGATGAAAATTCCTTGGGCTAGTTCAGCAGTTCTCCAACCTCTCTAATGTGACTCTCTAATACAGTCCCTCATATTGTGGCAACCCCTAGCCATAACTTATTTTCATTGCTACTTCATAACTCTAATTTTGCTGTTATGAGTCCTAATGTAATCTTGATAGGTAGGATGTCTGCTATGTGACCCCCGTGAAAGCGACATTTGACACGCCCCCCCATACCCCCAACACCAAGGGATCTTGACTTGAGAACCACTGGGCTCTTTGGCGATGGCAAGCACTTCCAGCACTTAGTGCAGAGCCTGCCTTGCTTCTGTGCTATCACTAGCGCTACCAAAGCTGTGTTTCCCTCGCCTTAGAGAGCTGCGCTGCAGTGCCTGCTTAGCATCTTTAAAGCTCCGAGTTTAGTTCTGAGCACAAAACAAAACAAGAAGAAAGGCTCAAGATACACCCAGAAGCTTCAAAGTTATCTCATGGTGAGGGTTGGCCTTACAGAAGGATACCTGCTCTCTTAAATGACACTGTGGGAGATGGGCAGGCTTGCCTCCTGTCAGGACTGTACTAGAGCTGTCTGTTCTGAGCTGCTTGTATAAGCCAGAGCCATTGGCTTCTGTAGAAGCCAAGTGCAGGCCAAGGGTCCATAAATTTTTAAAAAAGAAACTTTCCATGGCAGCTGTTAATTCACGATGTGGCTTCTGAGCACAGGAGTGGGATGGGAGTGGCTCTGAGGTGTTCTTTCCACCAGCCAGCCTGGACATTTCCATGGCAGGATTCAGAGAGGCCGGATGATGCCAACTAGTGTGTGCTTGGAAAGCAAATCTCAGGCTAGCTCTGTGGAGGGTGCAGGGTGCTCAGCCAGCCTGGCCACTCAGTCTTCACTGCTTCCCATTCCCGATTTTTCCACTGATGACTACAGAGGACACTGCTGGGGAAGCTGGGATGTAGCTGGATCCTAGGTCCTTGCCTGAGCCTCCACTCATCCCCAAGGATCCTGAGATAAAGGGTAAGAACCTTCCTACACCAGACCCATTGCAGAAAGTTGACTGAAGCAGAAGCCATGGGACTTGTACCAGTCCTGTACCCTTGTGAGGCTGAGACCAGGATAGCAGAGGAAACTTGGGATGAAGGCTTCCTCTGTGATGAGGATGGGCTCTGAGACCACCCAGCTCACAGGCCTTCCCCCACTAGGCCTCAATGGGCAGAACTGGAGCAGACCTGATTCAGGGGTAAATAGCTGAGCATGTAGCTAGGCCTGAGCCTATGTCCTCTAGAGTTCTGAGCTGCTGCATGCTGGAGCATGGGTCTGAATCCAGACTTAAGAACAATCCCAGTAGGGGCTTTTGGAACTCCCTAGCAGGCCATGGTATTGTCTTCCGTGAGATCTGGGGAACCCAGTGTGTGAGAGGAGCTTCCTAACTGAGCAACTGCCAAGGACATACCAGCATGCCCTACCTATACCAGGAGTCTCTCTTCAGGCACAGTGACAAGAGTAGCCCCAAATCTCTCAGACCCTGTCGCTGAGGCCTCTCTCTCAACAGAGTTCCTGATCTCTGACACAAAGGCTGTCACCAATGGTTTGACAGCCAAACAAGCCAAAGACTATTCTTTGCCTCTGAAGAAACAGCAACATGTTTTCTGGAGGAGGAGGAGACTTGCTGACATCCTCCTGAAGGATCATTCCATATCCAGCCCAGATTTTTCTGTGCCAAAAAACATTTAACAAACTGTGTCCCAGAGAAGGTATGCAGCGATTAACCAGCAAGCAAATTAAATCAGTTACACAGCACACAGCAATCTTCCTACAGCCCTGGGCAGCTGAGCCTGGGTGTCACTCTCTGCTGAGGGTCAAAGGACTTTTGTCTCGGGCCCTTTCAAAGACTTCTGACCGCTGGCCACTGTTATACGAAGAGACTCCTTCTGCATATACCAGTATAGAAGCCCTTGACTCCAAGAGAACCGACCATATTCCCTCCCCTTAAGAGAGGATGCACAGGGACGGGCCGCACACCTTTAATCCCAGTACTTGGGAAGCAGAGGCAGGCAGATTTTGAGTTCGAGGCCAGCCTGGTCTACAAAGTGAGTTCCAGGACAGCCAGGGCTATACATTTTTCACTGAAAAATGAAAAAAAAATAAGAGAGAGAAGAGAGAGGATGCACAGAATAACCAAGAGCTACTTGCATAGGGCCCATGTGCGAAGCTGCTCAGTGTCCCAGTCTATTCACCTGCACGGGAGGTGAGGGCTGTTGGAGTCTTGTAAGACTGCAAGCCGGTCATCTGCCCACATCAAACAGAGAGGAGCTCATGGGCTCTGTGGTTCTTCTGTGCTCATCCACTGCCACTTTTCCCATCCTCAACATCAAGAGTCCCAAGGGGCTCTGGGTTCCAACTATGTCAGCTGGTCAACTGGTCAACCCACGCTGGCAGGGACTCTGTCTATACCTGCTTTTGAGCCAGGTACTTCATTTTTTGTTTGTCTATTGTTTTATATATACATGTTTGTGTGTGTGAATGTATATGTGTATGTGGTGTGTGTGTGTGTGTGTGTGTGCACGCGCAAGCGCTTTCTCACCTGTGTGGGTGTGCTTGCCCATCACTGTAGGTATGGAGGCCAGAGATTGATATTATTTCTTCCTTAGTCATTTTTTATTTTTTGAGATAAAGTCATGGAACCTGGAGTTCGCAGTTCTGGCCAGGCTGGCAGGCTGGTGAGCCCTCAGCCCTGCTTGTCTCTGTCTCCCAGCACTGGAGTTACAGATGTGTGCTGCCACACCTGGTTTTACATGGTATACTAGCTAGTTTTATGTCAACTTGACACAAGCTAGAAGCATCTGAGAAGAGGGAACCCTAACTGAGAAAATGCTTCCATAAGATCCGGCCATAGGGGGCTGGAGAGATGACTTAGCGGTTAAGAGCAGTGACTGCTCTTCCAGAGGTCCTGAGTTCAATTCCCAGCAACCACATGGAGGCTCACAACCATCTGTAATGGAATCCAGTGCCCTCTTCTGGTGTGTCTGAAGACAGCTACAGTGCACTCATATGCATAAAATAAGTAAATAAATATTTTTCTTTCTTTTTTTTTTTTAAAGATCAGGTCATAGGCAAGACTGCAGAGCATTTTCTTTTTTCTTTTTTTTTTTAAAGATTTATTTATTTTTATTATATATAAGTACACTGCAGCTGTCTTCAGACACTCCAGAAGAGGGTGCCAGATCTCGTTACGGATGGTTGTGAGCCACCATGTGGTTGCTGGGATTTGAACCTCAGACCTTCGGAAGAGCAGTCGGGTGCTCTTACCCACTGAGCTATCTCACCAGCCCCGCATTTTCTTAATTGATGCAATTAATGGGGAAAGAGCCCAGCCCATCATGAGTTGTGACACCCCTGAATTGATGGTTCTGGATTCTGTAAGAAAGCAGGCTGAGCAAGCCATGAGGAGCAAGCGAGTAAGCAACACTCCATTGCTTCTGCATCAGTTCATGCCGTAAATGTCCCATGTAGGGCCCCCACCAGACAGCCCTGGTTGGGTTCTTGCCTTGGCCTCCCTCGGTGGACTGTGACTCAGGAAATGCAGGCCTAATAAATCCTCCCCTCCCCAAGTTGCTTCTGGTCATGGTGTCCACCACAGCGACAGCCACACTAATACTAACTCCAAGTTTAGGTCTCAGACTAGCACAGCGGTCATTTAAAACACTGAGCCAGTACCCTAGTCCTGCTTGTTTTGTGAGACTGAGGCTTTTGGTTTTGCTTTGGTTTTTTTTGAGGCAGGGTTTCACTGTAGCCCTGGCTATCCTGGAACTCATTTTGTAGACCAGGTTGGCCTCAAATTCACAGAGATCTGCCTACCTCTGCCTTCTTAGTGCTGAGATTAAAGGCATGCACCACCATTGCCCTGTCTGTGACTATGATTTGATGTTCTAAAATATTATTATGTAGCCCAGGCTGGCCTCCAGCTCACAATACTTTTGCCTCTTGCTGAGTATTTCTGATAGAGCGTGCAGGAGTCTTGGCTCTGGCTGCAGCAGTTCTATGTACATAGATTGCTAGTGTGGATGAAATACACTTCTACACAGCAGTGACTTCTGAAAGGATTGGGTGTGCTTTACTTTGGTAAAAGTCTGGGCAAACTTTTCCCTTTGTCCAGACATCTCTCCAAGGTTGCACTTCCTAGTCCCCTTGTGAGACAGATCACTTGACAGCAGGTGTCAGAACTTCCATAGAGTTCTGTCCTTTTGCCACATGGACCTGTAGTGTTTGAGATTATAGCTACTCCATCAGCCAGGGCCCCAGATTACCACTATGTAACTGGACTCATAAAGCATCTTTGATTTCTAGATAGGGTTTCCTACATCCTGGTCTGGCTTTGACCTTACTATGTGGCCAAGGATGACCTTGAACTTTTGATCTTCCTACTTGAACCTCTTAGATATTGGGATTTCAGGCGTGTGCCACCACAGTCGGTTTCTATAATTGTAGGAATTGAACACAGGCCTTCACGCCTGTCAGACCAGCACTCTACCTTCGAGCTATATCTACAGCCCCAGACAGCTTCTGATGATAACCACAGCACTGGCCATCCCATTTTGATCAGCAGAGGAAGGCAAGGTTTTCTGTATAATCGGTCTCCCTGCTTGACTCCAGAACGAAGCCTTAATGAGTGACAGGCTTTGGTTTCTAGGACTACATCCAGATCTACCTCTGGACTCCACTTTCTACATCCCCCTTTCAGTGATGATAGCAATGTCTCTCTGCTCAGACGCCAGGCTAGGAGGAGGCCCACTGCTCACTCATCCCTTCACTGTCCACTCCTGCTTTGTGCCCAGATCCTCTGGGACCATGAGGCACTGGGACTCTTGAGCCTTAAGCTTTTCATTTTTAATGGAG
Source organism: Mus caroli (assembly GCF_978045245.1). Lineage (NCBI taxonomy): Eukaryota > Metazoa > Chordata > Mammalia > Rodentia > Muridae > Mus > Mus caroli. Next base: position 23,204,722 of record NW_028227265.1, on the reverse strand, counting down.
AATTTCTGCTCAGGGAGAAACAGTTTGACATCAGTAGACAAGAAATTCATAGACACAGAGAAGAAAATCCATGTGAATGGATAGAAACCTCTATAAGAGGTTGATCTGGGGCCAGCAGGGCCTACAGAAGATAGGCAGGAAGCAGCCGGATCAGGTCCTCACCGGTGGACCCATGTTGAGACAGCCAAGAGCCTATGCTTCATGCTTGGGGCCAGAGCCAAGAGGTTGGGTGTGGCCAGATACTATGGGGTAGTAGTGTTGGACAGCAGACAGGGTCAAGGCAGAGAAGTTAAACAAGGAACTTGGGAAGCAGAGTCAGATATGATTTCTGCAGGTGTTTGGGGAGAAATGCTGGTGACCATGCATGTATGGAAGGTGCAGGTGTCCTCCAGAGGGTGTGGGGATGGAAGGGTGCTGGGTATTGACTGGGCAGGGCAAACAGTGAGCAAGGGAGAGGCAGGTAGAGCAGAGAGATCGAGAACTGAGTATGGACACAAGAGAGATGGAGCCACACAAGAGCCACTCCTGCCTCCCAAGGCCACCCCCTTAGTGACCACAGTGACTGCTTACAGGCAAGAAGGACACAGACACAGGGAAGATCGGCTCTGGACTGTGGGCAGGAGAGCGTGCTTCTGTACCCACTGAGTCCCCCTGAGTGGTTTGTTTGCCTTGTTTTTACTTTTTATTTTATGTGTGTGAGTGTCCTGCCTACATGTATGTCCGTATGCAGTATATATGTCTGATGCCTTGGAGGCCAGAAGAGGCGTTGGCTCTCTGGAAATGAAGTTACAGATCGTTGTGAGCTGCCGTGCGGGGTGCTGGGAAGTGAACCCAGATCCTTTGGCAGAGGAACCAATGCTCCTAACTGCCGAGGCAGCTCCCTGAGCCCTGGTTTGTTTAGTTTAAAGATAGTACACCCACATGTAGCTTAGGCTAACCTACACAACCATTCACAGTGTGCTGGTGCTATCGGAAACTGCCCTCTAGCCTGCTGGGAGTGAATGACAGCCCAGCTTGAGGCTGCACTCCCATCCATACAGAAGTGGGGGCAGTGTATCTGGGTGGACTTGCTGTTAAGTTTTCAAAAGAAAATCTCCGTAAAGACGTCAGCACTAATGAAAACCCAGTTCATGGGGTTTTGGTCAGAATCGCTTTAAGAAATAATCCCAGGAGACTGGGTGTAGTGATACACACAATCTCAGCGCTCCGGAGGCTAAGGCAGGAAAGTTAAAACTAGCTAGCCTCAGCTACATAGTGGTGGGACCTTGTTTCATACAAACAGCAGTAAAAATTAGGTCCAGGGGCTGGAGATGTGGCCCAGTGATTGATTGCTTAGCATGTTCAAGACCTTGCTCAGGTAGGAAAAGGAAAGGCAGGAGAGAGGAAGAGAGGACTAGACTCCAAGGCTTTCGGCTCCTTGATTTCTGTTTCCTTCTTTTCTGTCCCTGGTCCCTTGTCATTGTGCTTCTTGCCCTCTCCCTGCTCTCACAACTGTCCCTCCTGAGAGCTCTGTGATGTTGCCCTGACTCTTAATGCCCAACTTTCCCCTGTCTCTCTTCAAACCCCTCAGGTGACTCCTCATGGGACAACCAGCACAGGTGCCTCATGACCTTTGACCCCATGTAGTTGACTGACAGTTTCCCTTCAGGTTCATTTTTCCTCTTGTTTTCCTAGTGCCAGTGCTGTCTCTCAAGGCGTCACTGAGCCATCGTCCTCTTCCATATCCCGCCTCCTCTCAGAAGCCCTCAGCTCTGCTTCTGGGGCCCTGGAGCTGGATTGCCACAGCCATGCCCAGCCACCTGGTTCTCTCCTGCCACAGACCACAGCAGCCTCCCCTGACTTTCCCACACCTCGCCCCTTCCTCTGGCTCCCCTGCTCACTGCTGGGATCTTTCTGAATTACACAGTAGACCACACTGCTTCCTCTTAAGCCTTCAGCGGCTCCTGCTGATGCTCCATCTACTTAGGGGAAAGCAGGCTCTGCCCAGCAGCCTGACTTCTGTGTTTCCTGCTTCTGGAGCCCCAGGAGCTCAGACCTGAGCAGTTTTCCATGATGCCTTTGCAGGTATGGTTGCCTCAGCCCTCATCTGTGCAGAAGGATGTGGCTCCAGCAGAGGTCAGCCTCCAGAGCACAGTGATGTCCTCTCTCTGTCAAGTCTCAGCCAGTCCCCACCTATGGCTCCCAAGATCACTGTGGACCTTTGATCTGCCTAAAGCAAGCATATCTGTCTTGGCAGTTTCTTGTTTTTGTGCAGCTTTGCAGTCTGTACACCAGAAAGGTGACCAGCCCCCGTCACACAGATTTGACCAAAGGGCTCTGGGATAGAGCAGTCTTGAGAGCAAGAGAAGGGCAAGATGAATGGTGACACAGGACCAGGGGCAAAGAGCAGAGGAATTCAGCAAACGAGTGCCCTTACTGAATTCCCTCCTAGCCCCCACTTCCTGGCTTCCTTTCTTTCCTTCTTTTCTGACTGGAGGCTCAAGCTATGTCAGCACATCCCATACTTTAAGCAAGTGGGGTCTGGTAGGTTGTTTCTTAGGACCTGAGGACCAAGGAGGGCCTTGCCCACAAAGTGATATTCCACTCCTCTCAGAGGAAGAAGGCACTGTTTTCTAACTCTGAGGACCGATGAGGAGTGAGGTCAATGCCCCACCCCTGTCCACAGACATCATCTGCCCCTAGTTGTGTGGCTGGTAGGGACGTAACAGGAAGCCTGCTACCTGCCTGACAGGGGCAACCATGTGCACCCTGAACCTTGAACCACGGCCAGAATGGCTTCAGCTCCTCAGAGACACCTGCAGTCACTCGGGAGCTCAGACTTCCTCCCCCTCCCTTCCTTTCTCTCTGTATGTTGAGATGGGGCACAGCCAAGAACCAGGACATGGTAAAGACCCGAAGGAGACTGGAAATGAGCAGAGAAAGCAGAAATAATGGATCTGCCTTTTGGGGCCATGTGAATAGTTGTCCAGCGCCTTTGGAGAATGTGTTCTTATCACTAAGTCAGTACCTCAGTCACTCCAAATGGGTGCAGCTGACCCCACTGTAGAGACGAGGAAACTGATTCAGGGAAATAAATGGCACTTCCTGAGAGGTAGCAGCTGAATCATTTGACCCGTTTCTCTTCTCTCTGCCTCTCTCACAAAGGCCGAGTATAAATGATAAGCAAACATCTTCAGAGCCACTCAGTGCCGGTGACCTTACATCAGCCAGAGTCCTGGGGAAGAATACCATCGTCCTAACCTGTCTGCCCTGCCCTCCCTGTGTGCACAGGATAAGATCCCTGCCCATCAATGCCGGGGCCCCGGATGCCATCTCCAGTGAGCTTTCTCCCTTCCTATGGGTCCTGGCTTTATCAGGTCCTCTTGACATTGTTTCATACATTCACCACTACCTGGGACCCTAACTCTCCTTGCTCCTGGCCCGGTGACCTTGGCAGCCCAGAAAACACTCTGTCAGTAGTTGGGAAGGGTTCTTGCAGTGGTCTTGTTGCCTGTCTCTTGGGCAGGTTCGAGGTTCGTGACTCTAGGGATCACTTTGTGTCCCTAGTGTCTACTTTTTACTCCTGATTCTGAGCGCTCAGTGGTTTGATTCTCTCTCTGGTAGGAATTCAGGAGAGTGAGTCACCGCTAAAGCTTCTGATAAATATTGCCAAACTGTTTTCCACCAGTGTCAGTTCACCGATCTTTGAGACGGATTATTGCACAATACCCTTACCAATTCTGGGTTTTAGAGTAAAAAAAAAGTTGTTATTTAGTAGTTTGATGCACAGTGATATCTGGTTACATTGTTCAGGACACTTGTCACTCTCCCCTCCAGTGCTTTTCTTCACACTTTCTCTGCAGGCCCGGGAGTGCGGCCACTCCCCCTTCAGACTGACCCTGTCCTCCACAGGAGGGCAAGCCCTGCATAGACTCTTACCCCACAACTTCAAACCTTTTAAGGGAACAGAAAAATTTTAACTGATTTCACCTAGCACCTCTTTATATAATTTTTATACTATTTTATTAGCTCATAGCCCATTGCCAGGTGTGGTCTCTGTAAGCTCCAGGCCAGTCTAGGCTACATACTGAGACCCTGCCTACAACCCAAAACTAGAAAGAAAGAGCAGTAACACAAAGCAGGCCAGGTACCCTGGAGGCATGTTCTAGAGCCCACTTCCTGAAGTTCCAGAAGTCTCTCTTACCTGAGGAGGGGCCACTTGGGCCTTGTGTCCTTGCCTCTGGAGACAAGAGGTTCAGGCAATCAGGACCTGAAAGGGTGATGAGCCGGTGACTGGAACAAGACGGCCACACAGGCGAGCAGGGTACAAAGACCTCAACAGGAGGTGCTGCCACACCCTCACTGTCGCCTGGACTTGGGTGTGAGTATCCTAACAGAAGTGCAGCCAGAGGGGATGAGGGCGGGGTTTAGGCAACAGAAAGTGAGGAAGATTGACAGGTGGGAAGGGCTCCAAGTGAGATGGATGACCCTTCCACGTGGGCTGCTGCACCCAGGCAAGCCCTTGGTGTGCAGGTTAAAAAGGGGTGCATGCAGAGTCCTGATGTGGGCCGGGAGTTGCTATGGTAGGTGAAGCCGTAACAACCAGGACCCTCTCTGGCAGCTTTGTGTAATCTCTGCCTCCCAGGTATAGAGGGGAGGGGAGGGGAAGCAGGAGAGTGCCCCGAGGCCGAACTTGATCAGGAAAGGGTTGGTGGTCACCTTGGCTGGAGTTCAGGAAGAAAGAAGAGTTGGTGGGAAGAACCAGAGGGATTTGTAGCCCTTAGGAGAGAAAGGTGGACATACCAGCAGAAAGAAGGAAGGAAGGCTGAGCGGGCACGCGGCCTCCGAGGTACAATTGGGAGGGTACTCAGGGAGTGGAGGCCTTAGGACATAATGCTACAGCTTACCTATACCACCTCAGCTTTCCCAGCCCAGTGGCCCTATGCCCTAGGGAAGGTGTCCTCTCTCTTTTATAGGTCCAGCTCTTGGCCCTCCAGCTCTGCCCAGGCCTCATGTGAGAGCCACGCCCCCGAATCACTGGCCAGTCCTTGGCTGTCACCACCTATGCCTTGATCGTGGTCTATCAAGCTCGTCCTGTACCCAACATAGCAAGAGCAGCTCTCCTCTTGTCTTCCTCCTCCCCCACCTCCACTGTTCTGCTCGGTCTGAAGCCCCTGAGAAGGGTCACCACATTTCTTAGAGAGCCCTGTCATTGAATGAATCTGACATCTGAGACTGAATTCATCTTTTCTTGGAAGCACTGGTAGGAATGTCTTATAGTTTAGCTCCCCCTGGGTAAGATATAAGCTCCAGAGAAAACCTGCTTCTTCTCCAGCTATCTGTCCAGCTGGGGAAGGTCTTGAGCAAGTCTCTTAACTTTTGAGCCTCCAACACCCCTCCCCTGGAACATTGAGGGATGATGCAGGGTCTTGGCTCCCCATGACTAACATCAAAGGAACTTGTCTATTCCAGAACAGGGTGGGAAGAAGCCCATAGTTCTAGGTTCTATTCAAGGCGACTCTGGATTCTCCAGAGGCCCTAGTTCCAAAAGGCTTAGTACCCTGGCCTTTTCTGTCAGAGAGATGATACTGCCCCAACCCTATCCTCAGGACTTCAGCCCAGTGGAAACTGAGAAGTTATCTTGCTGACCCGGCCTCTTGGAGGAGACCCTGATCCCTAGCCTTGGAATCCTGCCTTCTTACCCTTGACAGGTAGGTGATTCAAAAACACGGGCTAGCACGCCTCTGTAAGTGATCTTACAGGAGCCAGGCTCCACGCGACCCACAGGAGCCTGTGTGACTCTCAGCCTCTATTCCCTTTGGGCCATCCTTCCCAACACGTCAAGGCAGTCAGGACCTGAAAGGAGATAAGCTAACCAGAGTGGTGACCTGAACAATCTCTGCAACTCAAGATAGCCACGTGGGAGTTGCTCACTCCAGTCTCTCAGTACTGTCCGTCAGGTAGCCTTTGCCCTCCTACAGTTTACCAAATTGTCCCCCACCAACTGCATAGCTCCTTCAGTCCCAAAATTCCCTGCATGTATTTTCCAAGTAGAACTAAATGACAAGAGCTGGTTCTAGGAAGGGGTTTCCGAAGGGAAATGAAATCTTGGTAACCTTGGCATTTATAGGCCCCCCCTTTTCCAAGAGAAAATTCTATGAGATAATTGATATTCTGAGCCAGACCTTGTTTTGAAATGTGATCTCCCTGCCCATTCACAAACTACACCCTTTCTTCCTCTTTGAAAATAGGGTCATATCAAGTCAAGTAATAGAAATGGGAACAATCCAATCAGAGCCTCCCTCTGCCAACTATATCCCAGCATACTCCCAGGTAGGGGCAGAATCAGTTCTTACTCCATCCCCCCCTCAGCGACATCATTTAGTACACACCAGTTGGAAACGGCATCAGTTGGAAGTGGTGAGACAGAAGGACCTTTCATCCCTGGGTGAGTGGAGAGGCTGCACTACTCGCCTGGTTCTGGAAGCTGGCTGTGTCTGGCTGGGAGTCAGGGCCTCTAGCTTAAATAGGCAGCGGTAGCTGGGGGAGGGGGGGCACATGAAAAGAGGGCCATTTACCCAGCACAGCAAAGCAGGGGCCGAGGAGCCAGCAGTGGACCAGACATGCGCCTGCTCAGACCACAGACCGGTACCTGAGGTGACCCTTGTTGGATTTGTAGCTCCAAGTGAGACTACAGTCCCTGGAGGCTCCAAGTGCGGTCAGGTTCCTGGACGCTTCTGCCTCTCCTGGATGACAGAACCAACTGGAGTTGAATGGGCTATTCCCTAGAATCACCGGCAGCTCGGCAGGATACTCTCTCCCAAGCGACAGCTTGTACTTTTCTGAAACAAGGGTAAAGCTAACTTCACGTCTATAGAAATGATGCCCTCAGCACCAGGGCAAGGAGAAAGGCAAGCACTGGCAGCCCGTGTGTGTATTTGGTTGAGGCTGTGGGGGCTGAGTGTGCAGAAGTGCCCAGAACAACTGCTAGAAAAATGCTGGAGTGGAACACCCCCTTCACGCCTCAGCAGTGTCTGGAGAACTCTGTGGGGAACTGAGTGTTCACTTGGTTGATTCAGTTTGGTCTTCTGGTGAGTTGAGGCAGTCCCCCTACTGCAGTGAACAGAGGCTAGACCATCAGCTAGCAGGAAATTATGACAAAGCAACAGTTCATTTATTATTTTATGCTGGTAAAATTTCTACCCTTAAAAGTACAAGTAAATTTGTTAATAAATACTTGAAGTCACACATACAAAGTCTTCCTTGATAGGAAAAATTTGAATTAGAAAATACTAACTTCTGGGCAGTGGTGGCCCATGCCTTTAATCCCAGCACTCGGGAGGCAGAGGCAAGCGGATTTCTGAATTCGAGGCCAGCCTGGTCTACAGAGTGAGTTCCAGGACAGCCAGGGCTACACAGAGAAACCCTGTCTCAAAAAAAAAAAAAAAAAAAACCAAAAACCAAAAACAAAAAAAGAAAAGAAGAAAGAAAAGAAAAGATTAACTTGCTAACTTGTCATTTCCAAAGAAGTAGCAACTCAGAGGTCCTGGGTTTTTTTTGTTTGTTTGTTTGTTTTTTGTTTTTTGTTTTGGTTTTTTTTCGAGACAGGGCTTCTCTGTGTAGCCCTGGCTGTCCTGGAACTCACTCTGTAGACCAGGCTGGCCTCGAATTCAGAAATCTGTCTGCCTCTGCCTCCCGAGTGCTGGGATTAAAGGCATGTGCCACCACTGCCTGGCAGTCCTGGGTTTCTTAATGAAATCAGGAAAACCAATCAGCTTTGCCATAGTACTGAGGAGGGAGAAGCTGGGGTTACATTATACAAACTTATCTGCTCATCATTCATTGTCCCGCGTGTGTGGGACTAGAGCCCTTTCAGGGGCTTGTATGGCTCCACTGAAAGAACATGTATTTCAGAGCTCAGTTTGGGTTCAAATCAGGATGCTGAGTAACACTGGGCCATCACTTAGCCTCTCTGGGACATCCTTGGGTTTCTGTCACTTTGCAGGGTTGTTGGGAGAATGCAAAGAGGTGATATGATATTAGAAATGCTTGCTAGAAAAAACAGATCATGGTGGAGCATGTTATTAATCCCAGCACTTTGGGAGTCAGAGGCAGGTGGGTCTCAGAGTTCAAGACCAGCCTGAGGTATTAGTCAAGTTCTAAGATAACCAGGGCTGAACAGAAAAGCTTGATAGCTATCCAGTGGTCTGTTGTCTGTTTTGGAAAGAATTCCACATCGACTGTAGGGGGTGATGTGGGCAGGAAGGCCACAACAGAACAAAGAGTGGTCACATATATGGGGGACATCTAAGACCAGATGTGTCCCTTTCCCAAAGTATATAGGTTTAAGTCCTAGCTCTCCAGTGTGACTGTAACTGAAGACAGGGCTTGTAAGGAAGTAATTACAGTTAAATGAGGTCATAAAGGTAGGGCCCTCATCAGATTAGTGTTCTCTCTCTCTCTCTCTCTCTCTCTCTCTCTCTCTCTCCCCCTCCCTCCTTCCCTCCCCCCTTTCTTCCTTCCTTCCTTTTTGTTTTTGTTTTTGTTTTGGTTTTTGGTTTTTGGAGACAGGGTCTCTCTGTGTAGCCCTGGCTGTCCTAGAACTCACTCTGTAGACCAGGCTGGCCTCGAACTCAGAAATCTGCCTGCCTCTGCCTCTGCCTCTGCCTCTGCCTCTGCCTCTGCCTCTGCCTCTGCCTCTGCCTCTGCCTCTGCCTCTGCCTCTGCCTCTGCCTCTGCCTCTGCCTCTGCCTCTGCCTCTGCCTCTGCCTCTGCCTCTGCCTCTGCCTCTGCCTCTGCCTCTGCCTCTGCCTCTGCCTCTGCCTCTGCCTCTGCCTCTGCCTCTGCCTCTGCCTCTGCCTCTGCCTCTGCCTCTGCCTCTGCCTCTGCCTCTGCCTCTGCCTCTGCCTCTGCCTCTGCCTCTGCCTCTGCCTCTGCCTCTGCCTCTGCCTCTGCCTCTGCCTCTGCCTCTGCCTCTGCCTCTGCCTCTGCCTCTGCCTCTGCCTCTGCCTCTGCCTCTGCCTCTGCCTCTGCCTCTGCCTCTGCCTCTCTGCCTCTGCCTCTGCCTCTGCCTCTGCCTCTGCCTCTGCCTCTCTGCCTCTGCCTCTGCCTCCCAAGTGCTGGGATTAAAGGTGTGCAACACTACCTAGCAAGATTCATGTTTCTTTAAGAGATACTGACAAATATTCACAACCATGAAGGCTTGTGGAGACTCACAGAGAAGGCAGCTGTCTGTAAGCTAGGAAGAAAGTCCTCACTGGAATCTGCCAGACCTTGATCTCAGGAGTATGAGAAAATAAACGCTATTTGTTTAAGCCACCCAATCTGTGGTGCCTTCATGGCAAGAGAAGCAGACTGATTCCAATGGGTTGGACTAAGGGGCACCCAGCTGGGTAGCTAGGAAGACATTCTGAAGCTTCCCACTTCAGGCAATTACTGTTACAGTCGCTCCCCACCCAGGGGTTGAGTAAGCATTGTACAGCATTATGTGTGTGCCAGATGACAATAAGACTCAGAGCTGCGGTCTTGGCTGGAACAGACATTGGGAATTATTCGAGTATAGATGAAGTCTTTGGAGTGACAACATTTTGTCAGATCATTTATTCTTTCTTCTTTACTTGGCTCATTCTAATTCTAATTCTTATTACATAAGATAGCTTTGTCCTCTACACCTTTATAAAGGCAGACATCCACCTTGGCTTTAAAAACCTTCACTGTGTACTAATCCATCCCGGTCCCTCTACATGACTATCTTCTTCCTATTTTACAGATCTGATCTTGTTCAGGATCCTAACTGAGTTAACACCCACATTTTAGACTCACCCTGTCCCCTGAGCCCACTGTCTCTTCATTATCTGGGGTGTAAGCTCTCTTGTGACTTTACCCAGTTTCAAAAAAAACCTTATCTTCCTTCATTCCAACTTAATGGATAATTTACAAGTCAATATTTTAGCTCAAAAATGTTCATCCCTTCTCCTCAGAGTTACACTTGAAAGGCACCATGGACGGTCTTTAGCTCTCTGGTGGAGGCGTGTTGGTTACTCCCCTCCCTGGCTGCCCCTTCCCCTTGCTGAAGGCTGCATGCCTGGGGCCTCCCTCTATGCTCAGTTCAGAGCTAAGGTACCACCTCCCATTTTCCAACTCAGTTATTTGCTCCCGTTTTTTACGTTTTGGGTTTGATGTGTGCCTTCACCCCAGCACCCCTGACTCCTTTGTTCTGCTGTCTCAGTTCTCTGTCAATCACTCCTTCCAGGTGTTCTCAGTTCCTCTATGTTTCCACATCGGGATTACAGCCATTGTCTTTTTGATCTGTTCATCTTTGTGCTTGGTCTTTTTTTTTTTTTTTTTTAAGTTGTTACCAAGTTCTTTCTATTTGTTCCCTCAGATCTTTGAGAATCTGTGTTTTTGGTCATGTGAAGGTTTGTTTGTTGAGACAGTCTATCTCTAGCTCAGGTTGGCCTTAAATCTGAGGCAGTCTTCCTGCCTTATAGGTGTAAGCCACCCCACCTGGCTCAGATTGCATCACTTAGAAGCTGAATTAATTGATATTTATTGAGGGCCTGCCTATTGTGTATAGATGCTGCTGCTTATTGGTTAGCATTTGTAGCAATCTGATTTTCTTCCAAGTTTAGGGCAGTAACATCCAGAGACTTCTATTTTATTAGCTGTTTGTCTTGCTCTCTAGCTAAATAATTGATTTATTCTATCTTGTTCCTAAAAAGAGTGGAAAGGATTTCAGCTATGTTCTCTGTGCAATAGGACACTTTTTCTTTTTCTTTCTTCCTTTCATTTCCTTTGCCTTCCTTTTCCAAAACTTCCCCCAATAAAGACAGAAAACTCTAGAGGCATCCAGGCAGAGTTAGAAACAGAGAGAATGAGGGAGTTAGGTGGCCTCAGGTGGACACAGAGGTGATATATCTTATGACTAAGGCTTGTCCTATTGATCTTTCTCTGGTGCGTTTGAAATGACCCTTTGTTTTAAGTTCCTGCTTGAATGGCTGTAACACAGAAGAGGCCCCTGGGGTGTGACTCACTACATCAGCCCTGAGTGGGAAATGCGGTTTTTTTTTTGTTGTTACTCAATGGGGATGGGATAGAAAAGGGTGAGACACAAGAGGAAGAGTTGGCAGGCTGACTGTAGACAGCACTGCTCCCCTCCCCAACCCTGCCCAACCCCCAGCGTCCTTCCAAAGTCCACACTGGGCAAGCAACTGATTACTTGTGTTCCCTGTTTCCTGAGTCTGAGCTCTCTCTGTTTGGAGGGCGAATGGAGTCTGCTTGAGAGGAAGGTCTCTCTGGCCCTCTGTTCCCAAAGAACTCCAGCATGGCCTCATTTCACACTTCTTGGGAGCCAGGTTTTTAAGTGACAGATTGATTGCTGTATGGGTGGTTACCAAAAAAGAATCTATTTTATTAGCTGTTTGTCTTGCAAAGTGAAATCGTTTTTTTTTTTTTAAACCTTATCAAAATGTCATTATCCCAGAGGTTAGAATGTGCCCTCCAGCTCAGTTCTGCAGGTAAAGACCTGTTGTGTCATGGTCTTGCCCAAGCTCCTAAATGGCAGGCCAGTCAGGACAGGTGAGCTTAGGCCTGGCTCCCTCAATCAATAGCTAACATACCTTTTAACTGTTGTGTTTTTTTCTTTTCTTTTCTCTTTCCTTTCCTTTTCTTTTCTTTTCTGTTTTAAACACAAAGGAAACAAAGTCTAGAGATTCATATACTGGATAGACCATGGACAGGTGATTTGTCTTTTCTGTTTGAGGAAGGAAAAGAAAATATCTCACCTACTCATTTATTTTTGTTCAGATTAAAAATTAGAAACTGCCGGGCAGTGGTGGCGCACGCCTTTAATCCCAGCACTTGGGAGGCAGAGGCAGGCGGATTTCTGAGTTCGAGGCCAGCCTGGTCTACAGAGTGAGTTCCAGGACAGCCAGGGCTATACAGAGAAACCCTGTCTCGAAAACCCAAACCAAACCAAACCAAAACAAAACAAAAGACCAGGATATGTTTTTGTAGAGCACCTTGGTGAGGTAGGAGGGGTGCCTCAGCAGGCCCTTGCTGAGATATCCCTTCCCCCAGAGATACCAGCCATACAATGGGTATACTGTAGAATAGAGTTTATTTAGAGACAGAGAAAGACAGGAGGAGGAGGAGAGAGGAGGAGGAGAGAGGAGAGGCCAGTCAGGAACACGTGGAGGGGGAAGGGGAAGGGGGGAGAGGGAGAAAGGGATCAAGGAAAGAAAAGAATCAGAAAGAGAAGGGCCAGAGAGAGCGAAGAGGGGCCAAACAGTCCCCTTTATAGCAGACCAGGCCTACCTGGTTGTTGGCAGGTAACTGTTGGGCAGAGCCTAGAAGGAATGCTAACATAGTCCACAGTCCTACTCTCTACCCTTCCTTAACTGTCTGTCACCCTTTCAAGGCCCCTTACTTCTTGTGTGCACACATGCTGGTCTGCCACGACTGAGCCTTTATCTGGCCCCTGCCATCCCTCCACATCCAAGCTTGTGATCCCCACATGATTTGGGAGGGGGTCCTTCTGCCCTTGCACCCATAGGACAACTCCTCTCCTGACACGCCCTACTTGGAGATCAGCATCATTTCTACCCCTCCTTTCTTCCCACTTGTGTGGACCAGGCTCTAGCCTGCCTCTTTCCGAGAAATATATCATGCTCTTCATGACCCCATGTCTGTATCTATGCTGTCCCTTATGTCTGGAACGCCTTCCTGGGTGGTCCACTTGGCACCTGTTAGGAACATAAGTGAAACCATTTCCTGTAACCTGAAAACCATTTTGTGTGACTTGGAAAAAATAATGTAATAAGGACTGCAAGATAGGAGGTAGCCACAAAGTAGCTTAGCTGTGAGCCAAGCCTAAGGCAGGCTTTGATATGCTAATGAACTAACCTGGAGGTGGCTTTGCTCCAGTAGTAAAAAAGGAACGCACACTGGAATAGTACAAACACCGGAACTTTGGAGATGGCCGCTAGGATTGTACCACTCTACACACGTCTATAGATGCTGATGTGCTGATACACATCAGCAAGGGACTTTGAGACTGGTTGATATGGGACTCTGGCTTTGACAACTGTTTCCAGCACCGATGCTGAGTTCACACGTGCTTGCCCGTGAGCACTAGCTGCTGGCTGACACTCTCCACAGCAACCACGCCATCCCCCCCAGCCTGAAGGAGTTCATGGCAGATGCAGGTAGAGCTTGCAAGCTCCCCAAGCATTTTCACTGCAGAAGATTCCCGAGTGGAACCCTGCCGCAGTTTCTGGCCTACCAACCTGTCCCCAGTCAGTGGATACCTGTTTGCATGAGATTACCGTAACCTGTCTAATAGCATGGGATTGTAAGGAGTGTTTGTGAATAAACCAAGCATATTTGAGAGGCGAGTATCATGTGGCATCCTAATTACTGAATGCTTCAGAGCTCCCAGCAGTGCTCCCCGCAGCAGCACCCATCCTCCAAAGCTTAAGTTTGAAGCTCCAACCCCTCCTCAGACTTGCATCTTCAAACTGTTTTTTTTTTCTAAAGCTTTCTTTTATGTGTATGAATGTTTGCCTAGAGTATGTCTGTACACCGCATGTGTGCCTGCTGCCCACAGAGTCCAGAAAAGGTGTTGGATCCCTTGGAGCTGGAGTTACAGATGGTTGTGAGCTGCCATGTGGAACCTGAGAACTGGACCTTTGGGTCCTCTGCAAGAGCAGCAAGTGCTTTTAACCACTGAGCCATCTCTCTAGCTTTTAACTGGAGACAAGAGCATGAGAACCAAGCCCTGCAGGGCTCAGTTCCTGAGAAAGACTTGGGGAACCTTAGTGGAAGAAATAAAATGATTTCTAGCCAGGCAGGCATGTCAGTCACCAGAGGTTCAATTCTCTCTGTACATACCAGCAGCACAGTGGGAGCCATGAGCAACTGCTCTTGACTCTTTGAACTAATGCATCAATTAGGGTGCTTGTCAGCAAGAAAGACTTCCAAAAGTGAAGCCTTGCAGGCTAGAGGTCTGGTGTGAAGTCACGTGGGTGGTGCTGGCACTGGCAGCCTGCTGGCGTCCTCTCCCACCCTCATTAAGAATACTTTGGAGGAGCGTATCATGCACCTGGCATTGCCCTAAGAACATTGCATGTGTATTTTCTTGCTTCAGAACCTGGAGTGGCTGGGGACTTTTGTCTCTGTCCTCAGAGAAGAAAACTGAAGAGTCAGAGTTGAGTAGAGACCCACGTAGCTTGCCCAGAGTCACATAGCTATCTGTGATTAGCACAACCTAGACTTCACGGGTAAAACTTTTCTGAGGCCCTATCCTGATGACTTGGAATGGTAAACAGATACAGAGCGATCACAGGAAAGGGAGAAACGTCCCAGAGCAGTGGGAAGGCTTGTTGGAAGCTACCTTCCCTTCCTTCTTGCCACTTTGGGCTGTCTGAGAGGGATTTGAGGTGGATGCTGCTGTCATTTGTTCTTAGCGGTTGAGTGTGTGAGAATAGGTTTGTCTGCTGTTTTAGGTGTCTGACCCAAAAAGCTGGAGGAGGGGGTACCTCAGAATGTATAAATCAGGTAGAGCTGTTGCTGTAGACAATGGGATAGGAGGGGATATCCTGGTTAAGCCCCACATGATTTACCAGGTATGTCAGCCTTGCCTTCTGCTCCCTACCTCTGCCTGTACAAGCCAGTTTGACCTTTCCATTCCCTGCTAAACACACTGCCAGTCAAACCACTCTCACCATCTCAGCACGATCCATGCCCTATACCCACTCCCGGCTCATTCTTTGCCAGTTATCTACTTGTTCTCAGAGCCATCTGTGTCTTCCCAAGATCCCTTCCTCAGCTTGGAATTGTCACCTTGTTTAGCTAGAGCATCCTCACTTGAATTTCAGCCCAACACTCTTTTGAGCAGAGGCCCTATCCAGGCTGTGGTAGGGCTGGGCCCACACTCTTAGGTCAAATAATCCCACCCACCTACAGACAGGTTAGGGGGTAGGGACAATGACTGCAGAGAGTAATGCCTTGCCTCAAGCACACCCCTCCACAGGGAGGTGTACATCTGCTTCTGGAATGTGAGGGCCTTGTGGGAGAAAGAGATGGTGCAAGAGTTCTGTGCTCCTCAGGGTCAGAGATGTATCATTTAGACGTCTGCTAAAGCCGTTGATATGGATACCTAGTCTCAGGTCCAGCAGGTAGGAAAAAAAGGGGATAGGGAGTGTTCAAGGACAGGACCTTGGGGATCATCCATTTTTTGGTTTAGTATGAAAGGAAGAGCCAAAAAGGGCACTAGGGCCGGGCGTGGTGGCGCACACCTTTAATCCCAGCACTTGGGAGGCAGAGGCAGGCGGATTTCTGAGTTCGAGGCCAGCCTGGTCTACAAAGTGAGTACCAGGACAGCCAGGGCTACACAGAGAAACCCTGTCTCAAAAAAACAAAAAAAGAAAGAAAAGAAAAGAAAAGAAAAGAAAAGAAAAGAAAAGAAAAGAAAAGAAAAGAAAAGAAGAGGGCACTGGGAGACAGGGACCATCTCAGGGTAGGTGGCTAGAATGTAGCACTGTTCTTATTTAGTTCTCATTTTTTTTTTTCTTTTCTACTTAGAATAGCTGAAAAGGAGGGCCCTGCGTGGCAGTCCTTGGGATGAGAGAACCATGTGTCAAAGCTGTGGCTGAATCCCTTACTCTATTTTTGCCTCTCCACACTACCTCTTTGAGCCTGGAGGAGGTGGGGAGCCTGGCCTGAGGTGGCCTGGGCTGGCATTTCTGAGGCAGTTGTGGCTAGCCTTGGCCTCCTTCTCCAGAAACCACCCAAACACTGGGATCTTCACTTCTCTTGACCAGAAATAAATGTACCAGACCTGTGTTCCCAGGCCATCCTGTGGGAAGTGAATACAAATTTACCTCACAAATTGCTTTTGTTTCAGTTCAGAGTTGTGTTTTTGCTCATGTTAGTTACATTAAAATTGGACAGTAATTATCGTTCTTAAAATAGGAGCCTCATATTCCCAAGTTGGGAAAGAAAACTACCTAAGAATAAAAAGACATAGCCATATGTGAAATGCCATTCCATTAGCCACAGAATCTTTTATGAGTCTCGGTGGGGAGTGCCTGTCAAGTGGTATTTGTGGCCGAGCGTGCCATGGCAATGGTGTCTGTGGTTGCTTTTCATTTTGTCCCTCCCAGTCAAGGAAGCCTTTGACATCTGTGGTCAGGAACACTGGGGGTTCACCAACCTCTAATTACATTTCTTTTTTAAGATATTGGTAAACGGCCTCTCTGTTGATTCAAACGTTTGAGAAACTTGAGTCTGTAGTTGGCTCCGGACAAGGAAAGCAAACCCTGGGCCTCTTTGTGCAAACCGCTGCCTGCTTCTCTGCATTTTCAGGCTTGAATTCAAATGCCAAAGCGGGAGACGTGTCCCTCAGGTAAAGGCATTGGAGGGTCACTTCAGGATTCAAAGCAGGCCTGGCCAGCTGAAGCGTGAGGCCATGCCTCACCAGATGAAGCCGGCTGGCTTCTCCTGCTGCTTGGCTCCTCATCCAGCTTTAAAGTAAAGTGAGGATAGGAGAGGCAGAAGGGGCCACATTTAAGTCTCCTTGCCCTTCCGCCTCGTGTTCCACAGCACATCTTTGTAGCAGTCACCACTTGGCTCTGCTTGTGAATGAAGGCGCAGGGCCTACAGCTGGAACGAGTAGCACTGGTTGCTAGGCACGCCCTGCAGCACATCTGGCGACTGGGATGGGAGTGAGTAGAATTGGAGGCATTCCTTGGCCCATGGAACCAAGGAAAGGATGTATCTACCTTCTCACATGCATCTGCGTGGAAAGGCCTTTCAGCCCACTCCCTTCCCAGGTAGCACGTGTAATGTAGGGTGGGTACATACTGGTCTTTCTCCTGACTGGTCATTCTCTCTGGATGATTCAAGGCCAGTTAGCCACTTCAGGGAGGGGCTCCTTGTTACAAATACAGGAGCACACTAGTGACATCAGGATGAACCTGAAGCCCTGTATCATCTCAGGGATAATGCCAAATTAGCCTGTGCCTCTTCCTTCTACCCTAGTCTCCTGCTCATTGGGCATTGGTGTGAAGTTCACCGACCTCCTCATCAACACCACGGCAGGGCAGCTACTATCATTTTGTAGATGGAGAACCTGAAAGGCCAGAGGGATCAAATATGGTGTTCACGATCATAATGGAAGAACTGGGATTTGAATCTGAATCCATCTGACTCTTAAGCCAGACTCTCCTAGGTCTACATCCCGCTTCTGATAGTCTCTAAAAGGAGCCACCCTTACAGTACGGATCAACGGTGACAGAATCCTGGGTAAGGAGCAGCTCTGTTGGGGTGTCCCTTTTGGTTAAAGGCCCTTGTCAGCGTGACTGACTTGGGCTGTAATTTTAAAAGATGATTATGCATGAGCTTGATGACCATGAGGCCTTTCTGCTACATCCCAGGAAATGGACCTAACCTCGTTACAGGGTAAATCAGATAGAATGGGCTCCTAATTCAATACGGTGACTCTAAGTAGCATTCATCAAGGTACAGAAGCCGTTCTGTGGCTAGGCAGCTGTGGAGGAAGGATTGGATTCAGACAAGAAGACAAAGCTTGCATTTTTGACAGCTTTCTAAGACTTGAGTGGAAATGATCTTTTAGCACCATAAGCTACAGGTATATGAGTCCACAGGTTCAGAGTGCCACGTGGGAGCATCTTTTATATAACTATGTGTATATCTGCAGCCTCATCCTGTCATGGGCATATCTCACAAACCATGACAAAGGTATTTAGATGTCTGGATTTGATGTTCTGCTCAAAACTGAACCTAGACAGGCACAGTGTCTCCTGCCTATAATCTTAGTATTCAGGAGTCTGAGGCAGAAGAACCACAGTTGAATTCAAGGCAATCCTGGGCTACAACGTGAATTTCAGTCCAGCCTGGGCTCCAGAGGGAGACCTCGCAAACAACCCCTCATAAAACTGAAACAAACCAATTTCCTAGAACCTGAACCTAAACGATCAGCCGACCTATGGGGCAGGTCATTCTAGTGCCTCCTACATGCGTAAGTACAATGACTGAGCACGTGGACACAGAAACTTCTGGTCAGCTCTGAATGTGAGAGACTTCTAACTTGTCATGAGATAGGGGTGTCACGGAGGTCAAATGATGATCAGACTGTTAGATGATTGTGACTGGATCTGTTACTTTTTTAAAGGCGTGGGAGGGTATATGTGCATGTTTGGGTGCAATTGGAGGCCATAGGTTGGTGTTGGGTGTCCTTCTGTATTGCACCTTAATTTTTGAGGCAGGGTCTCTCACTGAACCCGAACCAAACGCACTGATTTGGTTAAGCTAGCTGGCCTCGAGGATCTATTGCTTCTTTCTCAGCATTGAGATTACGGATTATGCTGTCATACTTTTTAGGTGGGCTGTGGGGAGCTGAGCTCAGGTTCTCAGGTGTGTGAAGCAAGCACTTAATTGACCGAGCTACTTGTCCACCCCTATGAATCTCTTGCTTTTGCACTAGGACTGAACCTTTGTGCCTTCTTCCCTGTCTCCTACCTTCATAGTAATGCCAGGTAGATGAAGAAATGGGACCCATAACTGAGCCTTAGAAACTGTCCAGCCCTGGCTGCCATCACAGGTGGCATCTGTACCAGGATTGAAGATCAGAAAAGCAGTCCATCTCTGAGATTAGTGTGGAAGGGGAATAGGGAAGAGGAAGGGGGATAGGATTCTAGGATAGGTGTGGTAGGCAGAACAGAACAGGTTGGAGAGGCCTGTCTTAGGCCCTTGTCCAGTGACCCTCACCTCTTCTGTTTCCCATTGGTTATATTCAGTGGGCCCACTCTGTGCTGTTGACAGTACTAGCTACTGAAGAGACAGAGCTGTGATCCTTGCAACCTTCCTGTATTGCGTGGACAGTGACACAGAAACTCAGTCTTGGCTGGGGCACCCAGGTCAGTGGGTGTCAGAACTGAGACCGGAATTCTGAATTGTCATGCTTCAGATTCTGAGTACTTTCTACAGATTATCTGAGTATCACCTGTTTCTGACCAGTCCACCTGAGATGTCACAGTGGCTGGTAGAGGTGTCTACTGGGTAGGGGACTCTTAAGCTTGTAGCTGACTCATTTGCTCTGGGTGTCTGGATAGAGTGTTCTCAGAAGCCAGTGATCAGTGGTGACTTCATATCAATGTCTTTGTTGGTTAGTTCAGTTTGTACTAAACACCAGTGGCAATGTCCAACAGAGAGGCAGACACGTGGAGCTTGATTTGGGGCAATGGCATTGGTAAGTGGAATAGAAGTTGACTGGAGTATAAGATACAGCAGAGATCCCATCTTGGTACTGCCTGGAAGTTTTAGAAGCAAGGTAGCTACGCTAGATACTTTTTTTTTTTTTTAGATTATCTAGAACCATATAATTGCTCCCCCCAGTCCTTTAGCATTTCAGCAGGGCAAATCACCAAAGGGCTAGAATCTGTGCAGGTTCCAATTTATCCCTAGTCTCCTTCCTGATTGCTGTCCCAGCTGACCCACAGCAAGCCCAGGTCCACACCAGACACTTCCCTGATAATTCACAGGTGGAGCACAGAGAGAGCAACAAGGTTTCATGGACCCCTCCCCACAGCATCCCCTATTGGGACACACAGTCTTCTAGAGACCTCCCTGGAGGCCGTGACTCTCTTTCACCCCACAGGGTTGGATATTGATCTCTTCTAATCTGCCATGTTTCCCTTTCAGATTTGTTTCCTCAATTATGCATATGATTGATAAGGTCTAATCTCTCTCTCTCTCTCTCTCTCTCTCACACACACACACACACACACACACACACACACACACTCATTATGTAGCTCTAGCTGTGATGGATGTAGATCAAGTTGGCCATGGCCTTGAACTCACAGAGATTTGCCATTCTCCGACTCCTGGGTGCTGGGATCAAAGGTGTGTGCCACCACATCCAGCTGATAAGGTTCAATTTCTATAACAGGTTCCCAGTTCCATCATGCCTTTAGTGCTCTGCTTCCACTCTTGAACCCTGAATGCTAGGCATCCTACCTTTTCAGGTTTTGTTTTGTATCTCCTGTAAGATGGGGGGAGTATATATATATCCTCAGGCTACCTTTAAAGGTTTATTTATTATACATAAGTACACTTTTTGTAGCTGACTTCAGTTGCACCAGAAGAGGGCATCAGATCTCATTACAGATGGTTGTGAGTCACCA
Organism: Mus caroli; assembly: GCF_978045245.1. Lineage (NCBI taxonomy): Eukaryota > Metazoa > Chordata > Mammalia > Rodentia > Muridae > Mus > Mus caroli. The sequence goes on along the minus strand of NW_028227265.1, from coordinate 23,184,536 downwards.
CGTGGATGCTGGAATTTGAATTTAGGACTTTTGGAAGAGCAGTCGGTGCTCTTACCTGCAGAGCCATCTCGCCAGCCCCTCAGACTGCCTTTAAGTGCAAAGGGCTACTAGCCTGGAATTGGTTCTGGGGAATGTTCATTGGGCATAATCAAGGAAGAAGCTCCAGGCCAGAATCATAGTACAGCTGGAATTTTCACTTTGGAATCAGCTGGAGCAGTCCTACCAAGCAGACCCATTAGAGTGAGAGGATCCATTTACTCTGGTGATGGAAGGAGCCGGGTGTCAGTGGTTGCATTGGCAGTGATGGGTTACATGGCACGATCTGTGGTGGAACTGAGTATCTGGGGTGTCAGCTGGTCAGAGCTTTTCCTGATTGGATGTTGCATCTCAGTCAGGAGAGTAAACCCCAAGTGTAATATTGTTCCCCTGGGAAAGGGTCTGCTGAGGTAGGAGGCTTCCAGGAAGATGCTGAGAAGAAATAGAATGACTCTTGGGGACTGAGATGTGCTCTGCTGGCTTGCTGGAGAGGCAGTGTTCCTGTAATGATGAGCTAGTCTGTCTCTGGAGTTTATACAATGAGTTTGCAGATGCTGTCAGGATGCAGTACACAGAGCCCTAGGCCCCCTTCAGCCCCAACACCCTGCTTTTGTTGCATTATTCTACCCTTGAATATCCATGTAATGCCCTCTTTCCCTGCCTGGTCCACACATCTCACTCTCAGAGGCCCTGCTGTCTGGGACCTCACTTCACTGCTGGGGACCTTCCAGAGGCCTTGGAGTGACAGGCATTCTGCACATGGCCCCACTGATGATCCTTCAGCCCAACTCCCTTATTCAGGTTATTCAGGTTGCTTCTCCTGTTGTCTCCTTAGGATCCCTGGACCACCCCGTGCACCCAGGGACCCTCAGGTCACCCTCCGATCCCTTCCCTGCTTCAGTTTCCTTCCCCAACATCACCACGTAACACATCCTACATCTTTCTGTTCTTTTTCTTTTTTCACCGGAATGTAAAGCCAGGCTATTTCTGTTTTGTTTGTTGCTGGATACCTGCCTTACAGAACTTTGCCTGGCTTGAAGCAGAGGATACAAATTAATTGCTGGTCAGAACGGATTGCCCATGAAGAGCAGCAGCCTGCCCTGGTCTCGACCTCTACCTCTGTGCTCATTTGTGTATGACAACGCTGAGGAACATGCCCCAGCCCCAGAAGCAGGCTACTCTCAGGGTCTGGAGGGGCAGTTTGATGATTGCGGACCAACAGGAGTCTCTGCACTCTGGGAGGTTTCAGTCTTCCCTCTAATCACTCTTTCTGGTCTTGGGATCTGTAACTATTTTGGAAGTGGATTTGCTATGATTAAATTCTCTCTTAGTCTAATCCTTTATAGAAAACAAAAGTTATAAGGGAAGCGAATTAAGATGGGATTGCTGAGGTTTGATTGTTTGCACAATGATTTTACCCTGACTCATTTCCAAACCAGGTCCCTGAAGATCGCTCTGATGGTCCTCTTGTAACAGATGGGAGCAGCTCTCCATTGTCATGTTCCAGCACTTACTTCTTACTGGTGCCTGAGACTAGAGGAGGACTACGTACAGGAATGGGGCGTGTGTCAAGTCTGTCAGGAGAGGAGCTGTTGCAAAGCCCATGCACTGTTTTGCAGGGAACAGCCAGGCTCTGGCAAGGCTGCAGCGGAAATGGAGCCGAGAATTGTCCCTGGATTTGTTGTTCTTTTCTCCTGGAATCCTTGCAGGCTGCATCCTAGCAATTGCAAAAGTGGGTGTTCATGGGTTGGGGTACCAGGAGTTTCTGGCAGGCACCCTTTAGAAGCAAGGCTGAAAGGACACGTATGAGGTCCTTCTGTGCTAAGACTGCCTGCCATTGAAGTACTGACTCCAACCCCCTCCAGGCTACAGCCCAGCTCAGTGCTCAAGTCAGGAGCAATGCCATATCTGGGAGTATGCTGTCATAAAGGCTTCTATCCAAACCAGAAAGGAAAAGATACTGGGACCCAATTGACCCACTGCAGTGACTCAGAACACTGGGAAGGACCTCAATCTTGGAAACTCAAGAAGATGACCTGAGTTTGCTCTCTGAAACCTCAGTTGCATGGTGGTCAGACTTGCCCAATGGGAATCTGACAGAATCTGGCTTCAAACTAGTCATTTGCTAATTCCCCAGTGGGAAGTTTCTCTTCTGCTGACTGGATTGACTTTAGGACTGTTTGGCTTGTAGAATTTGTCTTCCGGGGTCTGCTAATAGAGGTCTATTCTTGGCAGAGTTTCTTTTCCAAGCAGCTGTTTTGAAGAAAGCTGACATCACCCTGGGCCCTGAGGCTTGGGACTATGTTGCAATCCTCATCTGCCTGGATTACTCAGTTCACTTGGCTCTGCTGGTCTCCTTCAGAGAGATGCACACACACACACATCTGGCTGGGAGGCCACCATGAATTCACTAAATGCAGATGAAAATGTGAATTCTTAGCATGGAATTTGTGGCCCCCAAACTCCTTTTCTCTGTCAGAAATGAAAGTTACCATGTCGTGGGTCCTGGAGAGAAGCCAGCTGAACTACAGGACAGGTCTCAGGTGCTGGCCTCTCACTGCTGTGTGTGAGACATCTAGAACAGCCTGGCGTGGAGTAGACACTGCACACAATGGCTGCAAGTTGCAGACCAGCACTGACCTGAGAAATGGCAGTTTCCTGCCCTAGCCTCTTCTCTCTGCCTATCTTCATTCATGTGACAATGCTGAAGAAAGGGTTCAGGAGCCATCAAACCCTCTCTTCAACACCGTCTCACTACCAGGTATGGGGGGTGCTGGGGACATATGTTTTTCACTCAGAGGGGCCTGGCCCCTGGAGTGACACCTTACACAGGTGGAACACATTTTTCATGCCAGTTAGTGTCAAATAGATAGCTCCCTAAGCCTCAGCCTTGTCACTGTAGGAAGCCCTTTAATACTGGACTCCTCTCCTCGCCCCCTTTTTTATTTTGTGATGTATGTGTTTGCCTGCATGTGTATCTGTGCACTATGTGTGTGTGTGCAGTGTCTACAGAAGCCAGAAGAGGGCATTAGATCCCCTAGGACTGGAGCTATTGAAAGTTGTGAGTTGCTGTGTGGGTGTTGGGAATTGAACATGGGTTCTCTAGGTGAGCAGCCAGTGTTCTTAACTGCTGACATTTCTTCAGCCCTACCTTAAAAAAAAGATTTCATTTTATATTATTAGTAGAAAATAAAGTGTTTGTCTCATGACAGTTTTACACATGCATGCAGTGTACTTCAATCGTGCTCACACCCTTTCCACACTTTCTTGTGCTCTGATCTCTTAGTATTGGCAGCTTTTGTCATGGGCTTGAACCCTCGAGGGTCTGACACTAAGAGCCTACAATTTTTCAGTTAGTTTGTTTTGTTTTGTTTTGTTTTCTTCCAGACAGGGTTTCTCTGTGTATCCCTGGCTGTCCTGGAACTTGCTCTATAGACCAGGCTGGCCTCAAACTCAGATATGGGCCTGCCTCTACCCCCCAAGTGCTGGGATTAAAGGCGTGCACCCCCACCACCAGTCAGAGCCCATGCTCTTAATGATCTTCCCATGGGGCCTGTTGGATGATTCATTTCTTATTCTATACCCAGAGACAATGAGGCATAAACTAGAATAAAAAGAGGCTATTATAATATCACTATTTGCCATTTATCTAAATTAGATAATAAATCATGAAGCTACTTGAAACAATACACATGTCAACTCCTGAACATTTAGTTATCGCCTGGTGCATTTGATGGTGTCTGCTATAATTAATACTTTCTTATAGAAAGTGTCTTGGTTTGAAATGGAAAAGCAAAGGAGAAAATCAGCTTAGCCAGCCTTCCTCATCCTCAGATGACCACCGGGAGCCCGATGGGTGGATAAACAGTGGTTCCCAGTACTGTCTGGGGCAGGGTTGTGTCTTGGGAAGGGAGGACCAGTGCCTGCAGCAGCAGCAGCAGCAGCAGGCGGCAAAGCTGAGCAATGGAGTTCCAACTAACTGCCGGCCACGTGCCAGGCTGAGCGTAACTGGGCATCTGCCACTGGCATCTACAGATGTTTGCCTTTCTCAGACATTGATGTGGTTCAGGGTTTTCACAGAGAGCCCTGTAAAAAGCTCAAGCTGGTTGGGACGCTTATTGTTCATTTTATTTGAGTTCCTTATCATGTGCAAAATGTTCCAGGCACCATTAGGAGACACAAAAGACTCTGAAAACACAGTTTCAGGGGGCGGAAGCTCACTGTAGTGTGGAGGAGAGACACGGCCATGGACATTTACAAACATTTGCTGAATACAATCAGCTGGTAGGAATGAAAGTTGCTCTCAGCAAATCCCCAAGGCACTGGGGGTAGGGTGTGGAGGCTGCAGACTTAATGCTTGCTAGGGGAATCTTCTAAAATTGGATGGGTGTTTCAGGCTGTTTCTACATTAATGTCTTTAGATTACTACCCAGACAGAAGTGGAGAGCAGAAATAGGGCAGGAGCTTGACCAGGAGAATATTAAAGGGGACTCGCATCTTGCTTGAGGCAAACATTTGAGGCCTCCATCTGGGCACGTTATAATTATTGCTTAACCATAAATGTAGCTTGGCGATGTGCATTGATTTCTCTATAGATTGCCTAAGGGCATTTAGGGAAAACCCAACATAGGCAACAAGAGCTGTCCTCATCAATTTACAAAACTCGTGTCTGAGAGAGACCACATCACAGAGGGGCAGCAAGCCTGCTGGTGCCCATAAATTAAAGTGATCTTTGGTAAAGGATAATTTACGTGATCAATAATCTCTTTTAAAAGATTACTTGGAGTTTTTAAAGAGACTTCATTTATTCTCTTCCCTTCCTCAAAGCTGGATTAGTAGAAGCGTGTAACAAGAGATGTGGCAGTGAGGGTACTAAGCTAGAAGTACTCTCTGAAGAGAAAGGAGATAGAAGTTTCTAAACAGCATGGCTTTTTTTTTTTTTTTTTTTTTTTAGAAAAGGTTTACATGGCCCCAATTGTCCTAGAACTCGATATCTAAACCAGGGTGGCATCAAACTTAAAGAGACCTAATGCCTCTTCCTTCTGAGTGCTGGGATTAAAGGCATGTGCTACCACACCAGGCCTAATGGCCATTGAAAACAACAGCAACAACAACAGCTAAAACCTGACTAGGGCCTTACGCAGCTAGGCACGTGCTCTACACTCAGCTAGAACTCCAGACCCACAATGCCAGTCTTAAGAAGTTCTAAATTTATCCTTGAGATTCATGGAATTCAAAGCAAAAAGAGAAACATAACCAATTACAAAGCTCCAGCGACTAACATGGACAATATGTGTTAGTTCAAGAATATCGGTTTATTTGTGAATTTATAAAAAATGAGGCAGCAGTAACTTGAGGGAAGTTGGAGGAAAAAATCTAAAAAGTTTTTTTTAGAAAAGACTGATTTTGAATTTTTTTTTTTTTAGTGGCAGAAAAAGCCATAATGAAGATAGACACATTTACTATCTGAGTGGACATGGGCAGCTTTAGATTAATCAGTTTATTGCCGAACGACTGAATCACTTGGGATGGTGATTGACACAAAGCCACTGACCTGGATCTCAGCATTCAAAGCATCTGGTCCACCCTAAAGTAGAGGCTGTGCAGACAGCACAGGTCTGTTTAGACACAGTGCACCTAAAGAATTCAACTATGTCTGTCTCCCAAAGCTTGAGAGCTCCAGCGAGGGAAGAAGATCACTCCTATCATGTCTTGGGTATGGGCCTGGGACTAGTCAGGACTCAATTAATATTGAATAATGACGTCTTACAAACTAGAGGCAGGAATAGTATCCACAATACAATAAACATCAGTTATACCTTAGTAGGGACCTACTGGACCTTGTCAGTAGGAGCCAGGCAGTTATGACGTGCCTAGTAAGTGAGATGTGATGTACTTGGACTACAAAAGACCTATCATGGGCTGGAGAGATGGCTCAGAGGTTAAGAGTGGTGACCATTCTTCCAGAGGTCCTGAAGTCCCAGCAACGACATGATGGCTCACAACTATCTGTAGTGGGATCTGATGCCCTCTTCTGGTGTGTCTGAAGATAGCTACAGTGTATTCATATACATTAAATAAATAATATTTTTTTAAAAAAGACCTATCATAGCTCTGTTCAGGTAGCTAAGCCCAGGCTTACAAGGGCCTTGAAAAGGCAGAGGGGAAGGAAGGCTCAGAGACAGTGCTGACTTGTTCCTAGCTGTCTCCCTGTACACTTGAAGGGTAGCACCTCACAAGCATGATAGAGGGAAAGGGAAAGATTGGAGAGGGTCAGGGAAAGAAAAGGACCAAGCTAGTGTTGATGATGACACAGGGCTTGAACCTGAGCAGGAGGAAATAATGGCGACAATAATCAAACATGAGGGGCACAAGCAGTGAGGGACCAACAGCCAGTGTGTTGAGCATTCTGTCGAGCCAGGTCCCTAAAGCAAGCAATTTTATATATATATATATATATATATATATATATATATATATATATATATATGTATATGTATATATATATATATATATGTATATGTATATATATATATATATATATATATACATATATATATATATGTATATATATATGTGTGTGTGTGTGTGTGTGTGTGTATATATATATATATATATATGTATGTATATATATATATAATTTTTTTCGAGACAGGGTTTCTCTGTATAGCTCTGGCTGTCTTGGAACTCACTTTGTAGACTAGGCTGGCCTTGAACTCAGAAATCCACCTGCCTCTGCCTCCCAAGTGCTGGGATTACAGGCATGTGCCACCAACGTCTGGCGCAAGCCTTATATTTATCATCATATTTATTCCCATAAATAAAGCTCCTGACTTGCTTTGGTGGCACCAAGAGGAAGTAGCTATGGTACTCTGGGATCCTAAGACAGTTGGGTGGCTATCAAAAGTGCTGAGGGCCCCAGTTGAAGGAACAGATACAATCACATCATTGGGACAGAGGAGAGACTGGGCTGGGATGGTTGGGAGGGCAGTGGAAAGGTATGTGATATAATGAGCTTGTAACACACTGAGTTTGAGAAGACAACAATCACCTGGAAATGTGGGCCTGGATCTGGAGAGCTGAGGCAGGATGTCAGAGAGGAATGTATTAGGAGATGCATGGCCTGTGGGGGGCTGGTGTTGCTGAAAAGATAAACTATCCAAGATGGAGCTTATGGGAGGGCCTGAAATTAGAACCAGGGAATGACAGGACAGAGACATGCTGAAAAGAATACAGGACAGGAGGCCATGGAAGCAGAGGCTCTGGGCTCGGCAGATTAGGGTGAGCCTGGCTCTTCCCTGGGAAAAGAATAAGGAGGAAAAGGCATGTAGCACAGATTAGGAGAAATGAGTGGGTGGTGAGGACTGTCAAGGCTCTTCAGTATCAGCCTGTTAGCTGAGAGTCCCCACTGTCCAATAACCAGCACCAGTCTACAGTGCCATTCCTGATCACCAAGCTATGATCCTTGAGTGGCAGGGAGGAATCCCAAAGTCAGCCAGCAGTCCTGGTGTCCCACAAATGACCCAGTCACATATCACCAAACATAGCAAAGGTCAAGATGAGGAAATCCCACCGATCTGTGAGACTAGGAAGGAGTAATCTGAAAGCATCTTCCAGCGTTAAGCTGGCTGCCACAGCACCGCTAATTCCCACAGGCTGGTTTGTAAAGAGTGGTCTCGTGCACTCTGCCTGCATGAGTTAACACGCAGCAACTATGATACAACTTTTTTCCTGTTTTCCATTAAACAAACCAAACCAAACCAAACCAAAACAAAACACAAAACAACCCGAAAATCCAAAAGAAAAGCCACAAAGCAAATGGCTCTGCAAATCTCGTGGGCAAGGTCACAGTGAGATTAGACCCCATAGTCTGTGATTCTCACATTTTTGTAGTAAGGATTCTGGTGTCAATAAGACATTATAAAATAACATTCCAGCTCAGTTGCTAAGAAGCACGGTAGCGCATGGCATATGTCTTAAAGGTTAGGTATTTGAAAAGGTGGGAATACCTTCATTAAGCACCAGCTACAGAACCATTATCTTAAACTCCTCGATTTCATAACAGTCTGGTTTCAGAGGAGGAGGTAGGGAGCTATCGGAGAGCATCTCTGCGTGTGATGCTGATGCTGCTCTTTCCCACCCCTGGCTTTCCCCAAGGCCTTTGTGAATGGATAGGAGGGAAGCTTGCTTTATTATACACTGATTTGTGTGTGTTGAAGCAGAGCCTTACTGTGCTGTCTAGGCTGGCCCTGAACTTCTGGAATTAATAAATCTTCCTGCCTCAGTCTACCATTTAGTCAGGACAGTGAGTGTGCTCTCCGGTGCCCTGCTTTGACAGCCGGTGACGCAGGCTTTGCTAGACTCATGCACCTGTGCTTGAGTGATGCTCTGAAGGACACTGGTGATGCTGTCAGTGTCCCATTAGCATACTTTGGGGACAATGCACTTGGTCTGACATCCAAGGTTTGGGCCATTTTGAGGGTCAGAGGGTCAAAAGTCCTGCTTTTTGCCTCCGTACCCAGAATGAAGCTACCCTCTTCTCCGTGGCAAGAATGAAAAATAAACAAATGGCGTACCAGAGCTCTGTTGTAAGGATTTGGTTCACCTGGAAGGTAGCTTTGGGAACCTTATCTTTCCAGAGAAATTATTTCCAGAGGACTTGGATGGTTTTCATTCTTTAATCATTCAGAAAAAAAAAAACATATCCATTTCCATTTATTCATAATAGTGGGAAACCATTGAGTTTTTTTTTTTTTCCTGTGCAAAGGTCAAACTATAAAAAGCTAAGTGGACTCGGAGAATTCTAGGCTAGTCACAGAACACGGCTGCACATTAGGAGGAATCCAAAAAAGGATTTAATCCTCCTTTGGAAGCAGCTGGTGATAATCGTCTCTGTACTTTCTCCCCATGGGTGTTAAATTCAGGTACAAGGACAGAAAGTAAGTTCTTTTCAACGAGTAGAACGTGTAGGCTCTACTGAGAGGGAGGCCTGGATCAGAAATCTTACCAGCTTCTACACACCAAGTATAAAGCCTAGGCAACTTCTTCACCTTCGAGCCTCAGTTCCCTTGTATGATAAATGGGTATATTCTTCCCAGGTGTTCTTCAGAACTCTGCTGTCCAACCTGGGACTTTCCAACTGACACTAACCTGTAGGCAGATGGGTTCTGGGTTGGCTGAAATGCTGACTAAGAAGGGCACTGGGAGAGGCCCAGGAAGACAGGAGTCCTGTTCTGGCCTCCTTCCCCACCTGGCCACCTGACTATGTTCCCAGACTCAGATAGAGCTCTGCCAGTGTGTGGACTCGGGTGACCTGTGAAGTCCCTGCCATTGGAAGATAAACAAGTAACTGTGAGATCCACATCACAGAGACATTTTAAAAGGGCACTTGGCAATTTCACAGCTTTTGGGAAGCCGAGCAAGTGGTGAGTTGGAGATAGAGTATTTTGAAAACAGTTAAGAACTTGGAGAAAAATCTTTAAGAGTGTCTTGGGGAAGATAAGAAATGGCGATATCTCCTCCACCTTATCAAATCAAAGTTTTATCCCTGCTCTGTGTTAGCCTCACTCTGTGGTGACTGGCCAGCTCTACCACATTGGCCCAATCCACTAGACATTTGAAAGATGGAGTCAGCTCTAAGGCTGGGTCTGGCAGCATGGTTTCCTAGGAAGAATAACAGGTGGGAGTTGGCCTTCCTTTCCTAATTTACACCCACACCCATGTAGAAACAGCAGAAATGATATGTACTGGGGGAAGCCAGAGATTGAAGAATGGCCAATAACAGATAACAGAAGGCCAGAGAGTAGATGCACTCAGCAGGGGACATTTGGAGTAAGACCATAGAGGGCTAGTAAGAGGCTGCTGGAATCACTGACACTAGACTAAGGCAGAATAAGCCTGTGGAGTGGGCAGACGTGTGACTGGGAGAACGTGGAGTTAGGGATACTGAGATGGGAGTCAGCAGGGTTTGAGCAGCTGGTGTGTGTGGTGGGGGTGGGGCACAGAGGCCTTTGAGGTTGGGCTGGCTGCTGGGATAACCTGCAGGAGACTGCAGGCTCTTCTGCTCCATCAGCAGTGCAAGGCTCCAGCTGCCCCCTGAACCAGCTCTGCAGCTTTGCAGATGGTGTGTCCAAGGGTGGGCTTCCTGGGGGTCTCCAGATCTGTCTGTGGACACTAGCCTAAGGCTTACAGTTGTCCCTGCTGGGTCTGTTTAAAGTTAGGTAACCTGAAAAGTGTAACCATGACCGCTGTACTTATAGTATTCCAATTTTGACTTTTAAGAAATACAGTAGATGTTTCTGTTAAATGGCAAATTGAGAGTCTACCTTACTATCCTTTATAGTCTTTAAATGAAGAACCTAATTTCAAGAGATGCACAAATTACATGTAATTTGTATTGTCTTGGATGGTCTCTGTCTTTAGCTTTTCTTTTTAGGTCATGAGAGACCTGTCGTAGATCATTAGGTATTTAATGTGACATGTTTTGCTTTGTGAAGTAAAAGAGGAAGGGAGGTTTGTTTGGATCAGATACAAACAGCTTTGCCCCCACATGTGTCCAGCAGCCTGATTCAGTATTAAATCTCTGAAATGATTGATTATCCATTAGGGAAGCTATTTAAAGAGTTCATTACAGCAGATTCAAACTGACAACATCTGTGTGGCCAGGGAGGCAAGGCAAACCAGGCAGAACCGAAAGGCTTTGAACAGAGCTGTTGGTTCTGCTTTCTGTGGGCCATAGACACCAAACTTTCAGGAAGGAAAGTTACAGGTTGCTGTGGCCACTGTGCTTGGTGATCAGGCATGGTCACCAAGGAGCCAGCTGCTTCCTGTGGACAGGATGTACCAAGGGGAACTCCCAGGAATGAAAGTGGTCAGGAAGCCTGGCTCAGAGCCAGCCCCTCTCCTCTGCTCTATACTTCATGCGCCTTCATTTAAAGAGTATAAGGGATAGTAAAGAGGAACCTCACGGCGATGTTTAACATAAACACCTGATATATTTCTTAAAAGTCAAAATTGGAATAATATAAGTACAGCGGTCATGGTTACACTTTTCAGGTTACCTAACTTTAAACAGACCCAGCAGGGACAACTGTAAGCCTTAGGCTAGTGTCCACAGACAGATCTGGAGACCCCCAGGAAGCCCACCCTTGGACACACCATCTGCAAAGCTGCAGAGCTGGTTCAGGGGGCAGCTGGAGCCTTGCACTGCTGATGGAGCAGGAGAGCCTGCAGGTTATCCCAGAGGCCCCTTTATGTCTCTGCTTCCCCGGGACCTCCAACCCTCAAATAGGTCAGGCCCACACTTCCCCACACTCCTCTCCACAGGTCACTCCAGCTGGCTTCACCCTGAGTCCCTCCCGACCCCTTCTTTGGCAAACTTTACAAAGTCCAAGTTTAAGGCTGTTATCATCGTCTAACCTGTAGATTTCCTGTTAACAGCACCACCCAAATGTGCCGATGCTGCCTTGTCCTTGTGTGCTGAGCAAACTGTTTACTTTGGCACGCACACCAGGAAGTAGTAATACTGCTAAAGCTAGGTGCTTTCTGGAGCTTTTATTTCAGGAGTGTGTGTGTGTGTGTGTGTGTGTGTGTGTGTGTGTGTGTGTGTGTCTGTGTGTCTGTGTGTATTAGGTTTAACAGGCTGAGGTTATTGTTATTTGTGATAAGAGGAACAGCCTTAGGGCTTGAGAGCAGAGGCAACATGTCCTGTATTCCTTGGTACTTTGGCTGGTCCAAGGGCCTCCCTCCTTGGCCAGTCTAAGTGGAATGCCTGGTACTAGAGGATACGTAAGCCTCAGTGAGCTCTGTGCTAGAAAGTTGTCTTCTGATTGTTGGGCAATAGTCATGAATGTTGCACCCAAAGCCCACTGACAATATCTCACAGCTGTGCCCGCCCCCCGCTTGATTAAGGTTAAGCCTGTGGTTGGTGACAAATGACAGGCAGATGGGGAGGGAATACAAGGCCAGGCCCCTTGGGCTGTCTTTGGGACAATTCTGAAGAGCCATTTCAGCTACCACACTCCCTAAAGAACCATTGAGATTTCTATTGCAACCAATTTGGGATCATTTCTTATGCCTCTGCCCAATCCCACTTTCATTTCCTTGAACTCACTACAAATCTGTGCAGGCTCAAAAAATCCAGATCCGGACAGTTGCATGGCTCAGCTGAGAGAGGCTCAACTACACATCCTCTTAGTCCTCTACATCCTCCAGAGCTACCTCGGCTAAGCCGTGATGGGGCTGCTGATGGGAGCCAGTAGAACAAAGGCCCCTTTAATTATTCTGCTCTATGCTTTTAGGTTAAAGTCTCCCAAGGGTGCCACTTGGGGTGCATTTGTTTTGGGGACCTGAAGTTAGGAAAATTGGTGCTTTTAAAGTCTTTGGTCCACTTTGTTTTATGTTTATGCTACAAATACCAACAATAGGAGGAGATCCCTGTTGCCCCTTGCCCCCACAACATGGCTGCAGAAAGCTTGGGGCCCAGTCAGAGACCTGTCTCGGGCAGAAGAAAGATCCTAGCATCTTCGAAGTGTCTTTAGCCTGTCTTCCTCATTTTGTCTTTTTGTGTCTTGCTGTGTCTCACATCTCCCTCTTTACCCCAAATGCCATGTGGAACAAAGTAAGGTATAAACAAACACATACAGCCGTGTGTTGTCAGACAGACATGTTTGCTTGGCATGAGTTAGGGACATCTGTCAAGACACAGCTACTCCAGATCAGTTGATTCAGCCTGGTGTGTGTGTGTCCATGGGATTGTTTTGAAGTTCAATATCATTTTGAACTTATCAAGTAATCAATAAATGGTAGGCATTCACAATTCTTTATAAATCGTGTTCTCAAGAGTCTGCCCTACCATGTAGGATGCTCTCTCTCCCTTCTTCCTCTCTTGTGCTCGCAGTCAGCTAAGACTCTTTCCTGGCCTGTTTGCTTTCACTTTCTCTTATGAGAAAGATGTTCAGACACTGCAGCAGAAAAAAGCCAGTGGTAATGCTTGCTGGCCATGATTTGAGCTTGGACACATTCAAAATACCAATAGGGGAGCCAGACACTTGTACTAGTCCAAGATACTTGGTAGGATGAGGTCTAAGAAATTGATGATCAATTTGGCTGGAAGAAACCTAAACTCTATGTAAACGGAGCTTTCATAGACTGAGAAGAGGGTTGTACATGAGAGATGGATGGTGAATAATTTGACTAAGTCAAATGCAGTTGATGCAAATCTAGGCCTTTGAATGCTTTAAATATAACCCACTGATATAAAAAGCATTGCGCTAAATTTTTTAAAGCTGAGATCTTTCCTAGGGTGAGAGACTCACTTTTTTGATAGAGACATGCTGCCCATAAGGCAAGCAGAGAAGGCATAGAACAACAGGAGATCACATTCCCCTATAGGCAACTGCGAGTTTCGTGCATTTTATAGTCTACAACAGCAGCCCATGTGCCTGCTACACCTATTACCTCATGAGCCATCTCAGAATCATAGTAGCAGCTTGGGAAGGCTATTTCAAAGGGCAGGTGGTTCCAGAGGGGTTTTCTTCTGTTTATTTTGAAAGTCAATCTGCCTCTGGCTCTCTCCACTTGTGTCTCAGATAAGACTGAACCATAGTCTTTAATTTATACAAAGATGGGTTTAAAACTGGATTCCCTTTTATTTGCTTGCTTGCTTGCTTGCTTGCTTGCTTGCTTGAGATAGGGATTTAATGTGTAGTGCAAGCTGGCCTTGAACTTTCATCTCCCCAACAGCCTCCTAAGCACTGAGACTGCTGATGTGTGCTGCCATGCCTAGCTTCTTTGTCTTTTGAGGGCTGGGTCGAGAGCAGAGAACCAGCCCAATGTTGGGTCTAGAATGAGTTTGCTGATTGCACCTTTCTTGTGTAGAGAGAAGAATGGTGGGAGTGCAGAATGCTGAAGATGAGGTCAAAGGCAGGATGAAGTAGAGGTACCTGAACATCATGGAGAGAGGGTAGCATGTGCGCAAGTCTGAGGCCTCTGGGGCCTCTGTATAGGTGAGAGAAACAAAGAACTGGTATGTGGTTGGGGGGATAAAAAAAGTATGTGTCTGGGTCACTTTGTTCTGCCTCGCCTCCCTAACTCCTCTGGGGGTAGTTTAGGATAGAACGGGTCGGGTAGGTGTTGGACGAAACTAATCAGATCTTTTACGGCTACCACTGAGATAAGGGGTGACTCAGGGTTAGTGCCCTGATGCAGACACTAGATGAAGCTTTGGGATACAGACAGAGACAGGGATCAGGCTGAAAACTTGGGGTTGGGCCTCAGGCCTTGTTTTGTGGGGAATCATCCAGTTCAGGAAATTGAGAAATGTCTGAGTAGCTAGGGTAACAGGTAACTCCTTGTCTCCCAGATGTGGGGGCACTGTCCCCCTTAAGCATAAGTAGAGGGGAGGGACATGATGGTACTGCATCTCAATATCTTTTCTCATCTTTTAAAAATATATTTATTATTTATTTATTTTATGTATGTGAGTACACTGTTGTTGTCTTCAGACACACCAGAAGAGGGCATCAGATCCTATTACAGATGATTGTGAGCCACCATGTGGTTGCTGGGAATTGAACTCAAGACTTTTGGAAGAGCAGTCAGTGCTCTTAACCACTGAGCCATCTCTCCAGCCCCTTTTCTTTCTACATCTACTGATAGCTTTTCCTTAGTTACCTACAGTTTCCTTGAAACCCCCATAATTTTGAAGAGTGAGAGAGAAACTTATAGGCCCTTTTCCATCCCTGACCCCTAAGCCCAGTATCTTTATTCCATGTAATGAGGGCCGTGATAATGGCAATTGTAACGAAGCATGATTGTTAAAATGGGTGACAGTACTAATAAAGGCAGCAGAGAGTGGACGGAAAAGGAGACTGGAAGCAATAAAGCACCTATAGGCTTTGCAGAGGATCCGAGTTTGGTTCCCAACACCTATGTCAGGTGGTTCAAAACAACCTGTAACTCCAGTTCTAAGGGCTCTGACTCCCTCTTCTGGCCTTTGCAGGGAACTGCACTTATAGGCACATACCCACAAGACAAACACACAGGGGCATGATTAAAAGCAAAAATAAATCTCAAAGTAGCTAAGTATTGGAATATATTTAGAAAACTATTTGACTCAGGTCAGTGTATATACCTTCTATTGCTATTATTATTGTTACTCTTGACATTGATGTTATTACTGTAATTGTTCTTACTGCTGATATCATTACTACCGCTAGCATTTGTGTTACTCTGATATCTCACGCACTGTTACGTTATGATCTAAATATGAAATACTCTCCCACAGGCTTTATGTGTTGAATATCTGGTTCCCAACTGGTGGCACTGTCTTGGGAGGTTCTAGAACCTTTAGGAGGTAGGTTTTGGTTGGAGAAAATAGGTTCTGGTGGCCTGTCTCTGAAGGTAATGCCTGTTCTTCAGTTCTGTGCTTGGGCCATGAAGTGAAGGAACACCCCTCCCCCCAAACCTTATTCCTGCCACTGAGGAGTTCTACCTAAGCACATGGAGTCAACCAATTTAGGGAACCCTCTAAAGCCATGAGCCCAAATAAATAATTATTTCCTTCAATTATGCTGTGTATTTTGGTCACAGCGATGCAAGGATAACACAGGCATCAAGGCCATTTCATCCGAACGTCATTTTAATCTCATAATCCAGTCCAGGAACAGGTGCCTACTGCCACTTTCCTCTCAAGATGAGGAAACTGGGCTCAGAGAGAGGGAGGGATGTGCCTTAAGATATACTGAGTCTGCTGCTGAGTCTGCATGCTTGTCCACTTGGCCTACCTGGAAAGGCCTCACTACTACCTAACAGTCCCTCTACTACCCATGCACAGTGGGGATGGAAGTTCTACTTAATGCATGGCTGATAAGAACCAGGTGAGTTAAGTGGCTTCCAGAAGGGCCTGCCTCCTCTGAGCTAAGCTGCTTTCCAGCCAGCTGATCAGAACTGTTCTTCTAAATCATAGTTTAACCATTCATTGTTCTGAGCATGGAGGCAGCTCGCCCCCTAGTACACCCCAACTTGGTGCTGCCACAGTGATTAATAAGGATCTTCTGTGTTCACGTGAAACCTCTCACTCAAGACCTCAAAGTGCTTTGCAGGCATTAATTAAGCTTTGTGGTGGTGACTCAGTTAGGTGGTAGCCCAAGGCTTACTCTAGAAGTCTTCGGCGGGTGCAAAAAGAGAACAAATCATTCCCCCAGCAAACCATGGCTTTCTGACCAGTCAGATCCAGTTGGCATTTCCCATTCCTGGCCATGATCATTTGCAGAGTGGACTTCCTTCCTGTCTTTCACTCGTACAGTAACCAGTTCTCAGAAGCCATTTCCTATCTGAGTTACAACTGTGCCAACAGCCCTAACTGGTGCCCAATGCTGGCCCAATTGCACTTTGGGAGCTGACATAGTGCCAGGCCTGTGCCCACTAGCATGTTTAGGCTAAATGCATCCATTCACAGGGGTCACTGGTGTCATCCCATCCCTGGAACACTATCTGCACCTGCCCCCATTCTTCCCTCTTCCTCAGATCCGCCCTCTCTCATCTTCTGCTTACTTAATGTGGCTCTGAATTCTTAACTCAGAATAAAGCACTTAACCCTCTAGCTCAGGATGGAGACAGTCCCAAAAGGGACAGAGGTTATGGTTCCAGGTGTCCTTCAGCATGATAGGACACATCCCACACACGTGGGATGAAGGCTGGAAAGACAGAGGCAGTGGGGACTGACAGTGAGACTGGGAAGCAGAAATGAGCTTCCAACTGAGCTGTGGCAATGAAGCAGAGAGAAGGGATTTTAATTTAGAGAGGAGATCTGCAGGACTTGGTGATTATCTGGAGGTAATCCAATAGAGCTTTTTATTTTCTGACCATCAGGCAGATCCAATCTGTTCTAGGAAGCAGAGCCAGGTGATCTCTGTGAGTTCAAGAACAGCCTGTTCTAGATAGCAAGTTCCAGGACAGCCAGAGTTATATTACATGAGACCTTGTCTTAAAACAAACATCAAAACAAAAACAAAACAAAAACCTTGGCAGTGATACACGGTTGTAATTTCAGCATTCAGGAGATGGAGGCAGGAGGATTAGAAATTCAAGGTCATTCTTGTTGAGAATCCAATTTGAGACCAGCCTGGGTTTTAAATACACGAGACCCTGTAAAAATTAAATAAACAAAGACAAGGTTTCCAGTCTCTGCGATGGTAAGATGAAAAGCTTCCCAACATCATTTAATCCCAGCGAAATTCTCAGCCCAAGGAGGAATTAATTTATGCTAGAAAGGAGGTTTATTTTAATTCTTACAGAACCAGAATTGATCTCTCCCTTTCCCCAGAACCATGGAAGCCACATATGTTGGGCCAGGTGCTAACAGCCAAATTAGGGGATAGACCTCTGAAAGTCAGGAACTGAAAAAGTGTGCAGGAGAAAAAGAAGACAAGGCCCAGAGAAGAAAATGCATTAGCTGTTGAAAGAAACATAGGGCCCAGCTGTTCGAGGCACTGGCCAGGGGGAGAACCAGTAGAGAGGAAGCTCACCTCTTGCTCAGGAGTCCCTTGAGGTCTGCTAATGATGAGGGTTTGAGAAGAAAGGAAGAGAATTGCTGCTCCTTGGCCACAGATCTGAGAGAACTGCTACTGTATCCTATACATGCACACACACACCCTCTTCTCTTTGACCTCCAGGGAGCTCTGGGCAAGCTTCTGACTTCCCAGGTGTCACTGGAATCTGGCTGTTCAGCAATGGTTTCCCCATTGATGGGAAAGTTAAGGTCTTTAGTGATCCCTTCCAGCTTAAAAAGTCTCCTTGGAAAGAACTAACTTCAGCCAGGTGGTAGTGGTGTCCATCTTTAATCCCAGCACTCAGGAGGCAGAAGCAGGCAGAGATAGATAGATAGATAAATAGATAGATGAGTTAGTTAGTCCCAGGACAGCGAAGGCTATGCACAGAGAAACCCCATTTTGGGGGCGTGGGGACTAACTTCTTCACCACTGTCCCTTGTGCATAACTACCCCGCTGTCTAGGATTTTAGTTAGAATCATTGGTAGAGGGCTTTACTGTGGTGTTTGAAGTTCTTAGCTCAGCAACGTTCACAACAACTCATGATCGGGTACTGAGTGCTCCTCAATTTATTGCTGATGAAACAGGCTTATCAAGGTAAAGTGGTTGGTTCAAGTTAGCACGAGGGCCAAGCCTTTGATTCAGGTTTTCTGTTGTCCTTCTCTCATCTTTTGTGGCATAAAAGAGATTTCAAAGATCATCTGTTTACCCCATCCTGTGACTGTTCCACAAGGCTGAAAACTTTATTGGGGCTTCTGCAGATAGGGTTTGGCCTTTCCCCCTTGGGGCCTTATTCTTATACCTTAGATCTCTGCTTCTGACTTAGTCAAAGGACCTTGGACCAACTCATTGTTTACCTACTGGCAGGTGTTTTCTGAACGTGACATTCTTGTACCACTCAGGTTCCCCGAGCATGGAAGAAGCGTGGTAAAAATGAAGCTACTCCTGGAGGTCTATCAGGCAGCTCTGGAGCCTGAAAGTGGCCAAAGTGTGCTGGAGGAATTGATGGGAAGATGTCAGGCTATGACAAGTCTCAGGGTTAGCTTTTCAGAGTGCTGATAGTATGACACGGAGATGAAGAGGAGTGAACCGCAGGGTAGGACACTAGTAGGTATATGGGCAAGCCAGACCAGGTTAGAACTAGGTGGTGGTAACATGGAGAAGAAGCGTTTCCACTGTCAGAGAAGTAGAGGAACACAATCCAGAACACAGAGGACCTGAGCTTGCCAGTCTCTCCCTTGTCCTCTGCTGTAGGAAAGTCAGTCAAACACACGCACTTCCAGCTTCTACCACAGCCTGTCAATGTGAAGGTGCTTGGGGGTGCTGAGTGGGTGGAGTTAACTAGCAGGAATCTCTGATGTTGATTGTGGGCCATATTTTCCTCAAGAAAAATAAATTTAAGACAGAAGAAAGGTAATAATATAATAGAGGCTCGGTAGATCCTCTTAACTGTTGCAGTAATGATCCTGTTTGATGTTTGCAAAGGCATAGCTCAGTTCAAAATAGAACCTTCACATGGATCAGAACATTTGCCCAGCATCTAGCCAGGCTACATGGATGTCAGACATGAGTATAGCACTAGGGAAGTGAATATTGATTTGATAACCCCATTTGATCTTTGACAACCCCATGGGCTATGTTATTATAAAGACTGGACAAAAAGAAAAAGTGGCATACTGTCTGACCCAGGTCATGCTGACAACTATGCCTAGAAGCTTCTGAGAGTCTCCCCAGGGCAGCCTGAAGCTGATCCCTGCTTGGTCTAGTAACTCATCCCTACAACCTGGCCCCTATACCAGGAACTCATTGCTGGAAGTTGCCAGTGGCAACTGCTGAATGTTTGGAAGAGACATGCTTCAAAAAGCCGTGAAACAATGAAAAGCTCTTAACAATTGATTTAAAATCAATATGATGAGAGACAGAAGCGCTCAGAATAGAAATATCCCAAGAGGCCGAGGGACACCGCTACTTCCTCATTGCCATTTCCGTCAGCGTGCTCGCTCTCCATCCTGACCATGTGCACACGTTTAAATCATCCATATGGACTCAACGTCAACCCAGGCTGCTGGAGTTCATTAATAACAGAAACAGCAGTAATAACCTTGTTGAGAGGTTGCTTATCTCTGTCAAATACTTCAAATGTTTTTATTTTGTCCTGCCATCACCCCACATGTTGACACAACTATTCCCACTTTACAGATGAGGAGGCTGAGGAATTCTTGGTTCACTCAGCAACCACACTTCAAAACCAAGATTGGATGGGGAATTGAAAATGACTGGGGCTGGGGGTGTTGATATACTGTGGGAGCTGAGACATTAAATCAGAGAAAGGAAAGAGAGGTGTGGGCAGGACAGAATGGAGAAGGAGGGCTTAGAAAGTGGGAGCGGGTATAAAGTGGGTTCATTTGAGGATCCCTGTTTTCCCCAGGCTCAAGGCCCAAAAATACAATGGAAAGACAAAGCTTTCAAGGAGGGAACTCAAGGCCCCAGAGGGAATCACTTCCAGTCCCTCTGCCAGGTTCTGAGTTTCCCCTGTGCTGGTGTCCGCCTCACCACATGCCATTTCTTTGTTTGCTTTGGAGCATCTGAGTAGCCTGTGTCTCATCCCAAGAGCAAGAAAATAAACATCACTGTGGAGACAAACTCACTTGACTCCGCTTAAAGCAGCTAATGGCCCAAGATTTTCCAGCTTGAAGGCCCTTTTGCTTCTTTGAGCATTCATTGCCCAGGAAGATTTGGCCATGGGAAAAAAAAAAGCACTAGGAGGCAGCAGGCAATAAACTGTGTGTGATCAGAAAGACTTGGGCTGGTGCTTGCTGGGTCTGTCAGAGGCAACACTTTCAGTATAGCAACAGCATTGCAGGCCGCTTCAAGTAGCCACTGGCACTCTGGTTTGCGGATTGAATACATTTCCCTCTCTGGTCCCTGCAGCTCTGCAGGGAGCAGGTGCAATAGCAAGAGGGTCTGGCTAGCTAGCTCCAGAAAGGACTTGTTGCTTGAACTTTCAAAGGGGAGCAGGGATTATCCTTTAAAGGTCAGGAGGTAGCAAACACAGTAGTAGAGAGAAAAGGGCTTTCCAAGAGGTCATGCTGGGAAGTGACATCTAACCCCTGCTTTTTGGTGCCTGATTGTGGAGGAAATCGAGTGAGCTTGATTGTTTTTACAAAAGGAGGTCTCCACGTTATAAAAGCTTCTTCTAACTGTGCCTGGACCTGCACTGGGAACTAAAAGGGTCACAACTGGTCTCTGGCCTGGAGACAGATAACCATGACACATCAGTGTTGTCCAGAGCCCAGAAAAGGTTATATGACCTATCAGTGTCTAGAGTCGGAGAACAACCACAGTAACATCAAAAAGTCCCAGCAGAGGGCAGGGGTCTCTTGTAGCTTAGTGGCAGAGATCAAGACCCTGGGCTCAATCTTTACCATTGGAAAAAAAAAATCTGAGTGGACAGTGTTAATTAACTATGGTCAAAGCAGGCCAGGCTGGCTATGTTAGGGGGAGTCTCGGTGACATAATCCGACTTGGCTATCATGTGGGGATAACAGCTCTGATGGTTATGCTCTGTGTGTAAAAGGCAGGGTACACTTGCTCCAGGTCTAAATAACTGCAGGGCTATGGATCTAAAGTTGACCCTAGCCTACCAGATACACAGAGGTGGAAGTAGAAACCCTGGAGTTTGACTGTTGGTGACTGGGCTCCAGGGTATGAAAGCCACGGGCCTGTCCGCTTTCTTGCTGGGCTCAGTAGGATCCACTTCCATCTTGCCTCTTGTTAGATACTATATGATCAGTACTTCCAGACAAGGAACTAGCCAGGGCTTCAGGAGGCTGCTTAGTTTTCTTTCCTTTAGCAATGTTTCAATAAGCCTCCATCGTGACTTCGAAACCTCAGTGCTGGGCTGCATTTCCAGAGAAGGATCTGGGGAGACTCAAGAGCACTAGGCCTCCAAGATTGCTGCACTGATCCAGGAACACAGCAGTTTCTGATCTTACTAAGAGTGTGGGTATCACAGACTTGTCTTAGGGACCTGGGGGAGTAGTACCATCAGGTGTAGCCCAGCTAGGAAGAAATGGGGCAGTGTGATACAGGACTGCTGCTGGCCAGTCTTAGCCATCCTTGCTAACAGTGAGTGTCTATGAGACCTCTATTCTTTTCTTCTTCTGGGACCAAGTGGGTTTTGTCTTAGAAGAGAGAAGTCAATTTAGATATCTAACAAGGAAGATAACTGAAAGTGGGGCTGGACATCTAGCCACAAGTGTAGAGGAGGCAGCATGCCCAAGGTCAGCTTTGATCGGACAGCTGCAGAAGCTGTCCGCCCTTTCCCACTCTCTGCTACCAATATTCTCTCTGCTGCGGTTTGAACACCTCCACCAACACTCATTTGAAATGTAACCCCCAGTGTGAAGGGTGGAAACTGGATCTAAATGAGATAAACCTTTGGGAGACAATTAAGATTAAATGAGGCCATAAGGGTGGGGCCCTAATCCAACAGACTATGGAAGAGAAACGGCCTAAACTAGAATTGTCCGCCCTGCCGTATGATAGCTTATGCTGCCCTGGGACTCTGCAGAGAGTGCCCCAAGCAAGGACTTCACCAGATGTGACCAGCTGATCTTGAACATCATCATCTTCAGAACCAGAAGCCAAATGACCCTTTAGCTTTCATAAATTACTTGTTCTCTGGTATTCAGTACCAGAGAATTCTGGTATAGAGCACCAGTGAAGGCACTAAGACCCCACCCCCATGCTAATCGTAATTTCTCTTCATCTCTAATAACTCATAGGAACCTTTTTCAGGGGTAATACATAAACTTCCATAAAAGCTAGTGTGGTTTCTCTCTGTGAATATTTGGTGCAGATGGTTTTCTCTGCTTCCTACTCATGCTTTTTATTGATGGCAGTGCTGGGGCAGTGCACGGGTTGTGATTCTGTGGTGAGAATCAATTTCATAGGTGTCAAGAAATTAAGAGGAGGATTAATTCAGACACCAAAACCGAGCATGGCAGCTATTTTATTCCTGAATGGACTTCCCCCATCTTGCCCCTCAGTCTTCATTCTGAGTTCCGGACTTTAAATTTGGGCACGTGCCTATGAGGAAGCCCTAAGCTAACCTTCAGTTTTGTTCCCCCAGCCCTTTCTTATATTACTGTAAAAACAATGCAGAAGAGAGTTTGGAAATATGTCCTGCAGAACCCACATCCTTCTCATAGTCCAAACTGTTTGGCCTTCCCCTTCAGTTTGCTTCATGTGTGTAATGGCTATACCAGGACACTCTTTATGGTCTATTTACTCAATTAATGTTAACTGTGTCTCCACTCGGCCTTTGAGTCTTGGAGAGCATCATTTCCAGTGGCTGCAGAATGTCGTGTAGAGTGGATAGACATGCATTATTTAATCATTTGCCTTCTGTGCACATTATTGTTGGAAGCCAGGTCATCTGACCCGATTTTGGCTCATAATGCACATTTGCCAGTCCCAGTCCAGGGAGGGAGCATTTATTCATAAAACATTCACTAACTGTCAGCCAAAAGCAAAGCACTGTACCAGTGAGAAGATGGGTTTGAGGGAGTAAGTAAGAAATGTGGTCTGTAGTACTCAGTCCCTTGAATGGCTGCCCTGTGGCAAGGAGGCAGGCCCCAGGTCTCACCTAATGCGGGGATGGACAGGTCTGCTGATTACCAGGGAAGTTATTGCAGACCTGTTTTTTGTTTTTTAATGAAAATAGGCTCTTGGGTAATTGGGGCTTATCTTTTAGACATTAGACATTTATTTGTTACTGATGATAAAGCAATAAAGTTTGAGAGTAATTTAATTAAAATTAATAAGCAGATTCTTGGGATTTTTCCTACAGCTACATTGATTATAATCAAAATCAGTGTCTTTTGGATGCTTCCTGAGAGGGGAGGAACTTGGAGCTGTCCTGGTGGGGCTTTGTATAAAACCTGGGCCTTTCTCCACACAGATTCTCAATCATCACATACAGAGAGAGGCTAGGGTGGGGGACCAGAAACCACTGTTTGATGTAAGAATAATACCCACTGTTTACTGAGCTCCTACAGCAAGACAGCCACGGTAGCAGGCACTTTCCTGAGAAATTTGACTTTTGTGTTGAGTCTTTTATGGTAGGTACTATTTTCTCCATGTTTAAGGAGGAGGCTGTGAATTAGAAAAGTCAAGCTACTTGCTGGAGGTTTCTTAGCAACATCTCTTCCCTGAAACCAGAGCTGTATAGGATTTCATGAAACCATTTTCCCATAAAGTGGTCTCATGAACGTTTCGCCTTTCAAAATAAAATGCTTAACTGGATAATAATCCAGACCTAGGAAAGAGAAATTATATATGATAATTTTAGAAAGCTCTCAAAATAATTTGCGTTCCAACAAGAGTATGTACTTTGAGCTGAAATTCATAAGACTATATGTTTAGCATTAGTAAAGTTTATTTTTGCCTTTTCAAGAGGGACTGGACCTTTTAGTTATAAAAGCCTTTGAATTAACATGCCGCATCAGTTGGACTAAATCCTCTCTCATTTTACTGGTAGATGAAAAAACCCTTGGAGTATTTACAGACTTAGTGTTCTGCCCTGGAAAGTCAGGAGGCCAGAGCAGAAAGCACGGGCCATGGAACCTCAGCGGTGAGGCAGTCTATCTTTGAACTGTCAGCTGGATGAGTATGGTCGGCAGAGTCTCTCCCAGGACTGGGGGCAGCATTTAAAATTTAGCGCTGCTGCTTTTCTTGATTACTTCAATAACCTAGTTCATATAATCATGCGAGTTAGAGAGAGAGCCATAGGTTTCATTTTTGGATGGCACAGAGTGGGCGATGATTTATTCTGATTCATTCGTAGGAACTTTCTTTTCCATCTGACTGGGAATGCCTAAATGTTCTCATCACCACCCACGGGGGCATCCCTGTCTCACACGCAGTCCTTCCCCTTTCCTCACCATCAGGTTCTCAAGGAGGCCTGTCTGCAGGCATGTCCAACCCTGACCATCTGCAGGTATTGTTCAGTCTACAGGCTGATGTGTGATACACCTGTCAAGTTCTGTGATGAGGTTGGGGCTGTAATGAAATCAGGATTCCTTAGTATATAGAGAGAAGCTACATCCCTGTACAAGGATAGGTGAGGTCATCTGGAGCAGAGACATGTCTTACCTTAGACAAGTGATACTTGAGCTACTACTGTGCAGGGAGCAGGGTGCCAATGCTGTGAGGCATAAGAACAAAGTTGGGGAAATGAAGCATTCAGGGCAAAGGAAACAGCATTCCAAACAGAGAGTGGCCTCAGAGGGCCTGCTCCTGCCTAGACTGTTAGGAATATTAGCCTGCCCAGACTTCTATCTGATACCCTGTTTGTTACATTTTACCAAATCTTCCATGAATATATTCCCTTAAATATTGAAAATTATAACCTTATGCTATGAGAGTAAGTCTTCTTCCATTTTTGTATATTCTTTTTAGTTAATTTTTAAAGTCATAGAATATTGTGTGATCATTAAGGAACATTGGAAGAAAATGTGGGAAGATATAAATATCTCAATTCTAATCTTCCAAACACACCAGATGTTAATTTTGGTATATTTTCTTTCAGGGGCTCTTTAGTGGTTTAGGGTTTTAAATGCAGTTATAATTACACTCTATGTAAAATGTGCACTAAATTTAACCTTCAGATTACAAGCATCAATCTCTTGAAACATGGCAAACATCATTCCTACCACATCAAACTCTGCGCCACCTTTTAATTCACTCTTAATTATACCACTGCTTTCTATTTTCATGTATGTTTTGGCTACTTGATGTCAGACTCTCAGAGTAGTATGTAAATTTATACCCACAACTGTCTGTTGGCCAGCTTCTTGTATTTCTTGTGACAGATTTTTGCCTCACATATTTTGATGTTAAGGTACTGAGTGTACAAATGTTCAGAACAGCAATGCCTTCACAATTGCTTCTATGAATATGAAATTACCCTTTTATCCTGCTTGACGTTGCGTATTGCCTTAAATTGTGCTTTGTCTGATCCAGCCACTCACGCTTTTCTTTTGTTTGCATTTACTTGCTATAGCTCTGCCTACCCCGCAGCCGTTTGATTTCAGGTGAGTCTCTTGTATTAATTTAATATAGGGACCTTTGTCTTCCGCCGGGGAAGTGTCAAATGCTTATACTGATTGTTGTAACCGCTCTGCATGGCTCCCTGACAGCGTGCTTTGTGTTTCCTGCATTTCCTTTCTTTCGTGACTTTTGAGCCATAGCTGGTGATTTCTTCTTTTCTTTTCTGCAGTGATGTGGAAGGGAGACATCTTGTTTTTCACTCCACTGATTCTGCCTTCTGTTGCCTCCAATGAGTGTTTTAATTTGTCTCTGTTCAGTTTCTAAGCAGCTCAACTTATTTCAGTCTGCCTTCTCATCTGGACAGAAAGGTTCTAAAGGCTTGATGCTGAGTTTTGTTTACCGACTCCAGGAAGGAGTTGTGTGTCTGGAGCAGGATAGAACAGGTCACTTCCAGTACCCTCATTGCTTCTTGAGAGATGAGGGACACCAAACCTTCTCTAGAGGGTCTATGCATCTTGACAACAGTGGGCACTGGCAAGGCAGAAAGTGTCCTTTAGCACCTTGTGTGTGGAAGCCCTTCCTGCGGGCTCTTCTGGCCCTCGAGTGGAAAAAGTAGCCCAAGTAGTTCTGACCTCAGCTGGCAGAGATGAGCTCTGTCAGGAAGAGGGTCCCAGGCCAGAGGATCAGAGGGAGGTTATGTAGGGGACCTGATGGCTTTAGCCTAGATAGGCAATGCAGGACATATCAGTGTCAGGTATGACATTTCCTGGGCACACAAATTATTTTTAAAAGTCCTCTTAATGACTTGTAAATGGAATTTCAGTGAGAGATTTTCTGGTATTTCCATTTGTCTTTTTCTTTGCAAGGTAGTATTCTCTGATGTACATATATTAAAACTCTCTACAGTGCAACTGCCAGCCTTAAATGGTTTGTTTTAATTTCAACACTGGCACTGTTTAATTTATTCAAATGGTTGCTCTTTTGTATTGATTGCTCAGTGTTGATTGTGGGGAGGCCACTGCCGCACCCACAGACAAGGAGGGCTGAGGTCTACAAAAGCAAGCAGGCTAGCTGAGTTGGAACAACCTGCTTTGTGCCCTAGAAGGTCTTTAGAGGAAATACAAATGAGGCAGCTCTGATTTCTAGGGACCCTGAGCAGCAGGGCTTGGGACTGACCTGTCATTATTGATCCTGTTTGACTGGGCCAAGTTTTTCCCAAGAATGTTCTCAGACAGGCAACATGCCCAAAATCTGCTGGTGAGAAGAGAGGATAGCCCATGGGTGGTTGGTGCTGTAGTAGGCCAGTGTGACTTTCTGACAGGGATGACAAAGTCAAATAGCACCCCAGGAGAGTGGATGCACTTCCACTAGACTCTACAAGCCAATGTCTCATAATACAGAGTGTCTCTGGAACCGGAATCTTGGCTAGGATCCGTTAGAATATTTTAGCCAAAATTAAGGGGTAATATCACCAGGGTCTAGACAAGCAGGAGTCAAGGAAGTTTGGGGGCTGGGACAAAGCCAGGTTTCATGATACTCCAGCCTACATGGTCAGGATGACCATTGTCAAGCCCTTAGAACACCAGATTAGGAAACTGAGGTCTAAAGATGTAGGTGAGATATCCAAAGTCACTCAATAAGTCCACCCAAATGTCTTACCCTATCTCAAAGTATTTCAGTGTGCTGGTGTGAACTCACTAATGCAGGCTTTAATATCTAGACCCAACACATGAGTATGTGTATATGCGTTCTCCGCCCCGCCCCCCCCCCCCCCGCCAGAATTAGCTGCCACTTTCTGCTTTCTGCTCATCTCTCATCTTGCCACAGTATAATTGTCTCTGTCTGCCGCTGCAGGACTGAGTACCTAAGAGCAGAACTGTTGGGCTGTGCTCCATACACAGTCATCCACACAGTGGATTTTGCTCTTAAAAAGTTGGTGAATTAAGCCAGGAGATGGTGGTGCACACTTTTAATCCCAGAGCTCAGTAGTCAGAGGCAGGCAGATCTCTATAAATTTGAGGCCAGCCTTGCCTACAGAGTGAGTTTTAGGACATCCAGGGCTACACAGAGAAACTGTCTTTAAAAAAAAAAAAGCACTCATGCATAGATTACCATGGTTTGGTCCTATTAAATATGTAGCCTCTTTAAATGGGAATGCTAATTGCTTTTATTTGATTATTATAAATTATAAGCATGTATCAAATTATCATACTGTACCTCATAAATATGTATATGTGTCAATTAAAATAATGATAATGCTTTTTAAAAATCAATTATTTGGAAATTATGTTCTTTTTAAAAATTTATTTATTTGTATATGTATAGATGTTTTGCCTGTGTTTGTCTGTGCATGCCTGGTGTCCATAGAGGCCAGAAAATGGCATCAGATGCCCTGAAACTAGAGCTATGGATGGCTTTGAGCCACTGGGAATTGAATCTGGGTTCCCTGGAAGAGCAGCCAGATCTCTTAACTGTTGAACCATCTCTCCAGCCACTAAAATTATGTGCTTTGTAGGCTTCCAAACTAGAAAGCTATGGTTGCACACATTCCTTTGTTTTGTGCTGCTCCTTGAGACAAATGCTTTAATTGTAGGGCAAAGAGTCTTTGGGCACACAGGTTTTCCCCAGAACTCAGGATTTAGAGGCAGGTAGACATCTTTGAGTTCTGTGCTGGCTTGTTCTATATAGCAAGTTCTAGCCAGGGCTATACAATGAGGCACATGTCTCAAAAAAATCAAAAAGAATTGACTAACTCACCTAAAGCCAGAGACTGTCTCATTTATTTCTATTTCTTCTGTTTCTGGCATTAGAATAGAAACACAATAGGAACCAGGTATGTGAGTAAACTGTGAACATTTGCTGAGAGCATCTACTGTGTGCCAGTCTGTATGCTCAAGGCTGATCATAAATGCTAGTGGTCCTGTCAATGGACAACTTGGCAAAATCTTTGTGGCCTCGCCCATCCTGTATTTAGCCTTTTAGTACTGTAGAGGATATCTGGAAGCCTAGCATGACTTATCAAAGAAAATACAGTGAGACACCATGATCTCTTTCAGTGTCTATCATCTTGTACGTCAAACTCCTCTTCGACTCAGGGGTTCTCTCTTGGCTACAGAAGCTGCTCCCCCACTCCACTTCTTGTATCCTCCACAGAGCTGCATGTCATGTTCCTACCCCTTCCCTTCCCTTCCCTTCCCTTCCCTTCCCTTCCCTTCCCTTCCCTTCCCTTCCCTTCCCTTCCCTTCCCTTCCCTTCCCTTCCCTTCCCTTCCCTTCCCTTCCCTTCCCTTCCCTTCCCTCTCCTTTCCTGCCTTTATTTTACATTGCCATTAGAAGCACAGTCAGCAAGAGAGAAATCTGGTGCGGATTGTGACTGCAACCGTGTCTTATTTTTCTTCTAGCCAGCCAAAAGAGGATACAATTTGGTTTTCAACCCTGTTGCCTATAGAAAAATAAGCAGAATAAATTTGAGATGGCAAGTCCTAAAAAAATCTCCTTTTGTGAAACAAGCTCTCTGCACAGAGGGGTTTGCTGATGATGGGCACTCACTCAGAAAGGGCTCTGGGATTTGCAGTGACCTTGCCTTAGGTCCTCACAGCAATCACTCTGGGAGGTAATCATTTGGAGATGTCACTGGGGAATCATGAAGCAAATGACAAAACTGCCTGTCTTCTTGAGCAGAAGCAAAGGCCTCAGCCCAGGACACAGACCTTCTGCCTTCTGCCTCACAGAGAAGGCCTCTCCTAAGTTTTATGTTTGAGGTTGGGTACCACAGCTGTTTGAGGCATCTGTGCTTTTTGGCAGCCTCTGCTGCCTGCCACATGACACAGCCAGTAGCCCTTGCAGCAGACCACCGATCCTGCCTGGAGCTTTTGTGAAGACCAAATGAGGTAGCATAAACTGCATTTGGTAGAATATGCCTGGAATCCTAGCATTTGGGAAGTGGGATGAAGAGTTCAGAGCCAGCCTTGGATATGTAACAAGTCAGCTACCTGAGACCCTATCTCAAAAGAAGAAAAAAAGAGATGGGGAAAAAGGGAAAGAAAGAGGCCATGTGAATTCTTTGGCAGTTGAAGAACGCTGGAAGCAATGTTGGATGTATCTGCTTATACCTTGCACGAGTTCTGGCCTTGGATTCCTGCACTCAAACCTGCCACAGAATGATTACATCCAGTGGGATGCTCCAAGCCAGTGGTTATGTTCCTTTGCCTAGGGATATGTTTGCTTCTTCCATAGCTACTTTTCTCGTTGCTGTGACAAAGTACCCAATAAGAAACAACTTAAGAAAGGGGTCTGCAAGATGGCTCACTGGGTAAAGACTCCTGAAAATGTAATTGTAGTCTGCAGGCACCACAAAGCAGAGGGAGATCAACTCTCAAAAGCTGCCCTTTGATTTCCACTTGCCAGCTATAGCTTGGAAGGACAGACGGATGGACGGGCATGCACACACACACACAAACACACACACACACACACCCCACATTTTAAAATGTACTTAAAAGCAGGTTTTATATATTAAAACAATTAGGGAAGGGCCTATTTTGGCTCACAGCTGAATGTACAGCCTATCATGTAGGAAGCCATGGCGGCAGGAGTAGTTGGGCACATGCATCTATGAGGAGTTAAGAAGCAGAGAGAAAGGAATGTAATGTTCAGCTCATTTTCCCTTTCTATCCAGTTCAGGACCCTGGCCCACGGATGGTGTGTCCTGTAGTTAAGAGGGTATTTCCCCTTCTTTTAAACTAATCTAGTTAAACAGTCCCTCACAAGTATACCCAAGGCTTGTCTCCTAGGAATTTCTAGTTTCTGTCATGTTCACAATATTAATCACCATGGTTCTCTAACAGTCATCATACAGATGTTCAAGTTTCTCAAACATTTATTTCCTATAGAATCTCCTCTCCAGTGACCCTGGAGCCCATGGTTGGCATTCCTATTATTGTCTATTTGATCACAGCTTTTCTGTCCCCAACCCAGCCTTTCCTATGGCACTAATCCATGATAACCAAACAAAAGACCTCTCTACAAACTAACCACAAAGAATTTCTCCCTCCCTCAAACAGTTTTTGGTTCCTCTGACATTGAACTAGAGAGGCCATGATCACTGGTTAAGAGCAGGTTTGGGGGCAGGAGAGATGGCTCAGCGGTTAGGAGACTGACTGCTCTTCCAAAGGTCATGAGTACAATTCCCAGCAACCACATGGTGGCTCACAACCATCTGTAATGGGATCCAATGCACTCTTCTGGTGTGTCTGAAGAGAGGAACAGTGCAGTCACATAAAATAAATAAAAAAATCTTTAAAAAAAAGAGCAAGTTCTGCAGTGTGATGGTCTGGGTGGGGTCCTGGTTATGTCTCTTACTGACTGCATGACCTTGGGAAAGTTACTTAAAAATCCATGAACATTGCTTTCCTTAGCTTAAAATACAGATATAATGGCTGTTTTGCACACAATGCCTGAGCCACTGTAAGCCTCGATAAAGGAGGGATAGTATTATCCTAAAGTATTTTTTTATATGTTGCCATAATTGCCATGGTTGTGCAGGGAAACTTTGTTTTATTGTACTAGATGAGAAAAATGAGGTAGAAAGGTTAAAACTCAGGTTGGGGTGAAAACAATTGGTAAAGGGCTTGCCTTGTAAGCCTGGGGCCTTAGTGATATCTCCTTGGACCCAAATTTTAAAAGGTGAGCGTGGATCCCTAGGACTCAATGGCTAGTCAGTCTAGCCTACTAGGCAAGTACCAGGCCAATGAGAGAAGCTATATTAAGAACCAAGATGGACAGCATCTGATAGCTAAGGTGGTCCTTTGACCTCTGCACACATTCTCTCTCTTACCTCTGCACTCTCTCTCTCTCTCTCTCTCTCTCTCTCTCTCTCTCTCTCTCTCTCTCTCTCTCACACACACACACACACACACACACACACACACTCTCTCACACACACACATACACAAAGAGTTAAAATACATTTGCATGATGCCACATACTTGGTGATAAAAATTAGATTTAAGATGAAGTCTGTAATGGAATCCACATCTTTTTTACTGCTATAGACAACCTGCATTAATGTAGCCTTGTGGTTACTTCAGTTTTTGTTCCTTAGTCTACTTTGTATGTGGGCCCTTCTCCTTCCCATTCAGAAAACATGCCTTTTAAGACTTGGCTGTCTGCTAAATTTAGCATCAGCATCATTTGGTCCCTGTAAGTCAGGGACCTTCCAACAGAACCACAGAAGAGCTTGTTCCTGGGTTCTTCTACCTGAATCAACTAATCACATGCTAACCTATGAACTCTGACATCCACATACTTTCTGTGAGACCAGTCTGAAAACTGCCTCTATAGTCCAACGTTCTTAACATAATTTTCAGATATATTCATTCCTTTCCTCCCTCCCTTCCCCCTTCCCTAATACACCCCCGTGTCTGTCTTTCTCCCTTCCTTCCTTCCTTCCTTCCTTCCTTCCTTCCTTCCTTCCCCCCTCTCTTTTCCCTCCCTCCCTCCATCCCCCCTCTCTCTTTCTTTGTTTCTTTCTGTTTTTTTCCCCTTTTAGATAGTTTCACACGGTAGCTCACAGTAGATGTAGCACTGTAGATGAACTCATAGCCATCTTCAAGTATCAAGTTCTGTGTTTACAGGTGTGGGCCACCACAACAGGATCACTTGTCATTTATTTGATCCAGATGAATTTTCAGAAGACAAAATGATCAAGGACATTAACAAGTAGTGAATGGAGATGGAGATGTATCTTGCTCCAGGGCGAAAGGACCTAGTTCTGGAGCTCTGGAATCAAGTGTTTTTGTTTGTTTGTTTGTTGTTTGTTTGTTTTGTTTTCCCTGCCTGTTGCTTCTCCCTTCTTTTTAAAGCAAAACCATGGTGAACATGCCAGGATTTCAAGATAAATGTAATGGAGAGCAATGCCCATTTGCCACCTGCCTCATCATCTCAGACAAAAACCTCATTGGACCAAAGAACATAAAATTGGGTAGTATGTGTTTGAAGATACCAAGATTCTATGTGTTGGCACACATTCTCTGGTGAGCCTGTCTTTTCAAGCCTCTCAGAGACTGAGTAAGGATGGGGATAAAGCAACGACTCGGCAGATTCTGAGTAGAAGCTGCTCTAAGAACGAGTTTGCCATCAAGAACAGCAGAAGCCCCACTCAGCAAAAGCTACCACTGTGGAGTGCCTCTGTGCACCTGGGGTTTCATTTATATTGTCTAATTTTCTCCTCAGCACAACTTCCAAGAGAGCTGCAACTATCTCCATTTTACAGAAGAGGAATTAAGACTCTTGCCAAGGCCAAGAGCAAAACAGAACAGCCTTGATCTTGGGTGTATTTGATTCCTGTCCAGGAATTTTCCCCCAGAGCACAAGGCTCTTATTCCCCAGAGGAACCCTCGGGACCAAGAGAGTTAGAGTCATCTGGTACAGGCATCCTAATCATCCTCTTCCTCAACTCATTAACCCAAGTCAAGATACGTACATAATGTGGTTAGCTAATCTGTTTACTTACTGTGTGCTTGAACATTTTCCTCAGCATCATTAGCCACCAGAAAACAGGGCCAAATCTCAGCAACTCATGAGTTATATTTGCAAATGTTCTCAATCTTGTTCTAATGACCAATAAATCTTGTTTGATCTATCTGAAAAAAAAAATCTCCTGCTTGCTTTTCTCCTGTTGTCTCTGGTTTTTAATATTCTATATGTCTCCATTATCAACAACAGTTAATATTTAGTTAACGTTAACTGTAGACCAGAACTTACTGTTCTAAGTAATTTAATTCATAATCAAGGAGGCAGGCTGTTAGTCCTTAATTTTATAAATGAGGATAGAGAAGTTTAAGGACACATAGCTGAAATGATAGTCAGGATTCAAACTCAGCCCGATTGGTTATAGAAATTACTTTGCTAAATATTCATTTATAAGGAAAATTTCCCTCCCATAATTAGCATAGCACTAATCTAGTACAAATATAGCACAGTAATGAATGTAAATAATACATAATCATATTCACATGTATACACACAAATATATAGATACATATAAATTTTTACAGTGCTAAGCACTGAACCCAGACTGAGCTATATGCCAACATTCAAATATATAGTTATAATTTTAAAAATTTAGGGGGTTGGAGAGATGGCTCAGAGTGTTAGAGTACTGATTGCTCTTCTGGAGGTCTTGAGTTCAATTTCAAGCAACCACATGGTGGCTCACAATTATCTGTAATGGGATCTGATGTCCTCTCTTGGTGTGTCTGAAGACAGGTACTGTGTACTCATATACATAAAATAAAATTTAGATTTACTTACTTTTAATTTATGTGTATTAATGTTTTGCCTGCATACATGTATGGTTGACTCCCTTGAAACTGGGTTA
This sequence comes from Mus caroli, assembly GCF_978045245.1. NCBI lineage: Eukaryota > Metazoa > Chordata > Mammalia > Rodentia > Muridae > Mus > Mus caroli. The sequence goes on along the minus strand of NW_028227265.1, from coordinate 23,150,516 downwards.
CAGGTGGTCATGAACCATCATGTGGGTGCTGGGAATCAAACCTGAGACCTCTGCAAAAAGCAACAAGTGCTCTTAATTATTGAGCTGTCTCTTCTAAAAGTTGCATTTGAAGAAGTAAAAAGAAGTCAAATAGGGGGCTGGTGAGATGGCTCAGTGGGTAAGAGCACCCGACTGCTCTTCCAAAGGTCCAGAGTTCAAATCCCAGCAACCACATGGTGGCTCACAACCATCCGTAACGAGATCTGACTCCCTCTTCTGGAGTGTCTGAAGACAGCTACAGTGTACTTACATATAATAAATAAATAAATCTTAAAAAAAAAAAAGAAGTCAAATAGAATTGATTTTTATAGTATCTTTTATTTAATTCAATATATGAAAATATCAAAATATTTCAAACTGGTCACAATCCGTTCAGTATCCAGCCAATAGTTACCATTGAATGACACAGATAAAGGCAGACTTTGTATATTTTCTTTTTTTTTCCTGTTTCAACTTTAAATTTGGGTTTTGCTTTAAAATTGGATCAAATATGGCTATGCTGATGGAAATATACCCTTTGGATAATTTGATGAACAGAGCCATAGTTTAATACCATGGAAAAAATATGCATTAGGTGTCAGGAAACGTGTTTTTTTTTTTTTTTTTGGTTTTTTTTTGCTCTTATTATTATTTTTTAATTAGGTATTTTCCTCATTTACATTTCCAATGCTATCCCAAAAGTCCCCCATACCCTCCCCCCCACTCCCCTACCCACCCACTCCCACTTTTTGGCCCTGGCGTTCCCCTGTACCGGGGCATATAAAGTTTGCAAGTCCAATGGGTCTCTCTTTCCAGTGATGGCCGACTAGGCCATCTTTTGATACATATGCAGCTAGAGTCAAGAGCTCCGGCGTACTGGTTAGTTCATAATGTTGTTCCACCTATAGAGGAAACGTGTGTTTTAAAACCCATCTTTGCCATCAACCAGGGGATGTGGTCAGAGAATCCTTCAAATTCCTTTAGCTTCTGTCTTCATGATAACACAACAGGATAGTTTATGATACTTAAACTTACTTCCCATCTTTACAAAGTCCTGCTTATACAACACTCTTTTGAGGAGTTCACCATCTGCATCCACTCAATATTTCTTTATGTCTGGACTTGTGCCAAGTTGGGGGTTGGGTTCCATGAGCCCAGATAAGTACCTGGTACATTACAGGCAGAGAAATATTCATATTCATAGAATGATTATATATCTAGTCTTCCTTTGAGGGAGCTTTGAGTTATTACCAGAATAATTATAATAGTCTTAGGAATTAATTATATTTGTTCCCTTTTTTATATTGGATAAAAGTCTTCATAGTATATGCTTTTTGGAGGATATGCCTGGAATTTAAAACTGTTTCCTGATCCTGTTAGCAAAGAGGGCGGTGCTCAGTCCTAGGCATGGCTGCCCAGAGACTTCCACAAATGGCTCCTTATTACATGCTGTTCTGATGCTGGGGAGAACTAAGATTCTAAATAAGAAAACAATCAAATCTGTCTGTGGTCCTATGAATCAGAGCAGACCCAGATGGGAAGCCAAATCTGTGGCCTCCAAATGCCCTCAGGAACCACATTTCATGTCAGAGCTCTGTAAAGCCCCAGCATGTAGCAAAAAGGAATCACTTAGAAATGGGATGGAGACCTAGCTTGATGAAAAGCATTTTATTAAGAGAATACGCCTGCTATTTCTGAGTGATATGCAATTCAAAGCCTAGGGAGAAGAGAAAATACAAGTCTATTCCTTTTTACCCACTTTAAACATCTAATGCTATAGCTACCAAATGGAGAGTTCCTGGGCACAAGGCCCTATGTGTGTAGAAAGATGGGGGCAGTTGAAACTGCCACCCTAAGAAAACCAGAGCATGTGGCAGGAAGCTCACCATTCCCAGCTGCCCATATCCAGGAGTCCTGCAGCCACATATGAAGGCAGAACATGGGCTGTGATAGTGTGAGAACAGGAACATGGTGTTTCCCCACGACTGGCTGAGCGAGGTCCACAACAGTGAGAAGTTTTATGTAGGTGTTAAGAACTTTGATGTGAAAATCCGAGAATGGGAATAGATGAAAGGAGTCTCCTAACAATATCCCTCGGCTCTGAATGCACTTGGTGTTTAAAAAAAAAAACAGCAAATATGCTCCTTTTCCCTCCTTCCTTTCTTTAAAAAAAAATCCACTTTATTGCTAACCAGACTTAAATTCCTGTGAAAATTTTCCATCCTAGAAAGAAAACCTTGTGTTATTACCCTGTCTTCTTTAGTAATCAGGTTCAAGTAACAAACCTTACCAGAATAAGACAACGATTGGCCACATACTTGCTGAACTGGAAAGCACTCTGTGGCTTGTGTTTGAATGTTAGTTCATCCCTAACTTCATTCCTCTACATTTAGAGATATCTTTACTTAGGACAGTCTAATACTTCAATTTTTGCTTCTGCAGTAGGAAAAAGGATAGATTGGGAGTTCAATAGAACCGATAGAACCTAAACTCTGCCTTTTCTGTGTGACCTCGGGTAAGCCCTTTTGCTGTTGAAGCTTCGTTCATCTTGAAAGTGGGAATAACACCAGCACCTACCTCAGAGGACTGTCAGGATTAAATGCACTCTTGCATGCAAACAGCCTGATTTAGAAAATTTATTATTAGCTTGTAATTCTTTAAATAGGGATTGCTGATGGGCTTATTCAAAAAACGACGCAGCGAAAACGTTTACATCTCTGTTTTCTCCCATTCTCTTCTGTGATCAACATTAGGGAAATCCCCTAAGATGCTGCGGCCCTCCGCTCTGTTCTAGTCCTTCCTCTTTGCAGCTGGCAGGCAGAGGCCTGTATTCCAGAACCTTGGATAGATCCAAGCCTTCCCTGTTCAGCCAATCTGCTACTCAAGAGCTGCTAGTTGGAGAAGGAGCTACCCCAACCTGGCACACTGTTTTCCCGGAAAGGCTGTGTTAAAGCAGAGATGCTCCCACCATGAATGCCGCCACGTGAGTGCACACTGACACTGTCATTCATGCTCAGTCCTTCAACATAGCCTACCCGACCTCCTGCATATTTTTAAGGAGCCTCTTCTCAGCAAGCTGTAACTCTACCCACAAGATTTTCAAACTTAGAGTTCTTTACTTCTTTCCTATGAGTTTCAAGAATTTTCTTGAACCCCCAAAGAACAAACACCACCCACATCTTCCTGTTATCTGCAGATACTTAATTTCTTGTACAAGAGTATTCTTGTTTGTTGTGCTGTGTTGTGTAGCTCTGGCTGTCTGGAATTCACTCTGTAGGCCAAGTTGGCCTCAAAAAACAGAGATCTGGGCTGGTGAGATGGCTCAGTGGGTAAGAGCACTGACTGCTCTTCCAAAGGTTCTGAGTTCAAATTCCAGCAACCACATGGTGGCTCATGACCATCCGTAATGAGATCTGGCGCCCTCTTCTGGTGTGTCTCTGAAGTCAGCTACAGTGTATTTACATATAATAAATAAATAAATCTTAAAAAACAAAACAAAACAAAACAAAACAAAACAAAACAGAGATCCACCTGCCTCTTCTTCCCAGGTACTGGAATTAAAGGCATGGGTCACCATTACCCAACTGGATTAAACATTCTTGATTAACCTCAAGTAAAAGCAATAATGCATAACCATGAGGAAATGTTTCACAAGACAGAGATTCAGGTAAGAAAGATAAAATAATGTTATCGCCTTGGGTGATGCTAAACACTCTTCTCTGATAGGGATAATCAGGTGGTTCAATTTATGAGGTGATTTAGCTTTTCACTCGCCGATGCAGAACATAACACACTATATGCAGTCACCTTCTGAACAGGCGAGGAAGAAATTAAGTCCTATTTTTACTTTATGATACTGAGTCACATAGTTCGATGCAAATCACATGGATGCCAAAGTAAGAACAATGCCAGGTATTTAAATACCTCCTTCCCTCTGAGGAGCTCTCACAATTTTGTGACAGTGTGAGATCCTTTCAGAGCGACTCCAGAAGAGACACATGTCTCCAGGTGGGCACTTAGGACTGAGCGTGTCTCTTCCATCTCCCCAACTCCAGTCCTTCAGAAGAGCCAGGCCTCAGGGACCTTTTGGTTTAGTAATTCCAGATGTCTGAAGGTTCTAAGCCACAATGTCAGGGAGGAAAATGAGGCTTGGTTCTGAAAATGTTACTGACTGCTTTAATAACGAAGAAGAGGCAGAGATGAAAAGTGGAATATGAGAGGAAGGGAAGAGTGAAGAAAGGTAAGGGAGAGAGCCTAGAAAGGTAACAGAACTTCCCTGAACTTGATCATTAGAGGCAGAGCTGGTAGAGTTATAGGGCTATTAGGAGGAATCGGTCACAACTGGAGACAATGTCCTAATAAATGGTTTTGCTGCCCTTTCTCAACTGTAGGCTTCAGACCCACTTTTCCATGTGGCTGAAGACAGCAGCAGTTTTACTTCTCGATGTCGTTTGAAAGAAGCCTAGACAAGAGCGGCATCTTGCAGAAGGAAGGTGTCTCAGTGGGAAAGTGCTTACTTAATAGGCATCCGGGTCCTGTTTTCCATCCTCAACACTGAGACAAGCAACCAAACACAAAACAAGGACACCTACTCCAAAGGTAGACTGGAAATTCGCTCCAACAGGAAGGTGTGTGGTTCAACAATGTCCACAGCAGCTCCGAGCCTCTCTTCACTACACTACAGGGGAGTAGTGGTTGTCAATTTGTGCTTTGGCTTGACTTCCTTCCAGCAGAGGTCACTGTGGATGCTGGCAGTGGACACTTTAGGGAAAAGGACCAGGTAGGCTTGGCTGACTGGTGTTTCCACTGCCTGGTTCTTTCACAGTTCATAATCTATCCCCTTAATTTATGTGAAGGAGATAATCTTGAAGCGACCTGAAAAATTTTGGCGTAAAAGCGATGGTGGTAGGGAAACTTAGGTCAGTGGCTGGGACTAATAAGGCTGAGAGGGCTGCGTTCATCTTCTAGGAATATTAAGACAGAGTCTCATTATATAGTTCAGGCTGACCTCTAACTCGTGGCAATCCTCCTGCCTCAACTTTCAAGTGCTGGGATTATAGGCTTGTGGCCGCCATTGCTGGCTTGTACCTGGTGTTTCTGAGTCTCCGTTTGTGACCAATTACTGGTAATATCCCTGTAGCTCTACCAGCTCTGCTCGTATACCCCATCCAGCCTCTATTGACAGACTTCCCAAATCTTCCTTGGCAGCCAGTGGTTGTGATAAGGTAGGTTTTGGTCATTAGGGCAGCCCCCTACAGCATGATAAGGTGCTCCAGGGAATGAGGACTGATAAAGATGTCAGGGTCAGATTTGGGTGCCCAAAGGGCTGAAGAGGGTGTCACATTCTTGTGAAGTTTCACTGACTGGAATATAGCCAGTCCTTCAGGTTGGACCCGAGGCAGTTTAAAGCTGCCTTCATCCTGAAGGCACTCATTTGAACCTTAGGTCAGCAACTGTGACTTGAGAGTTAAAAGGGTAACTGTCTTGCTACCTTCTACATCTAAGCTTGGTTCCTCTTCCTCCTCCTTCTTCCCACCCCTCCCCCAGCCATATGCATAGCCTCACCACAGCAAGGCACACGCGTGAATACTGGAGCATGGACAGACACATTCATCCAGTCACATTTTCACTCACGCTCTGCCCCACACACCACTATCAATAAAAATCACATCTAGCCACAAAACCAAATTTGTCCTAATATAGCTGATAGGGCATGAGGTTGAATGGGTTTAGTCAGCATGCTTCTTCAGATCCCCTCAACTGCAAGGTAGAGTCCCTGGTCATCCCTGTCCTCGTGGTCACAAGTCCTGCCTCTAGTAACCATCAATCCCATCGCATTCTTGGGGCAGGACTGGCAGTGGGGTTGGAAGGTGGGGACAGAGAAGAGTGTATGGCACAGGATCCAGCACAGCACAGCCACCTCCTCCCTCGGGATTTTCCATCCCGGCTCGCGCGGGCCCGCGAGGAGCGAGCGCGCTTTGTCTCCCTCGCTCTCTCTTCTCCTAGCACGTTTCCGTGGAAGCTACCCGTGCCGCGCCCGAAGCCCCCCTTCCTCAGCCGCGCCCCTCGCGCAGTCCAGCCCTGCACGCCTGCCAGTGCCGCCACCGCCGCTTTGTCCTCCCGTGGATGCCTGGGCAGAGCGCGAAAGCCGAGCACCTGAGAGCAACCGCTGCACGCCGGGTACCAGATCCCGGCGTCCAGATCTGGAGCGCGCTCGGCATGCAGCGGAGCATCCCTCCAGGATCCGCGAACGCGGAGGACGTCGCCTGGAGCTGCGGGTTGCTGAAGAGGGGAGACCACTGGGTCCTTTCCCTCAGGTGCCCATCTAGACTCTTAGCGGTGGTGCTGGAGCTCTAATTCCCGGGGTGTGGCGGGGCAAGAGAGATGATCTCCACTCTCTACTGCCTGGGACCTGGATCTAGGTGGAGCGGGCCTGGGAAATAAGATCCAGGTAGGGAGGGGTACCTCAGACTCTCACTTCTACCCACCTCCCACACCCAGGCTATTCAGACCTTAGGTGCGGCTCCATCACAGAAGACCCAAGCATCCATCAGTGCTTGGAGCAGGGTGGGGAGGAGTCCTGCAGCCCTTCACTTTCTCCATTCCTCAAAAACAAATATCCCACAAAGAACCCAACTGTGAGCAAGTCGTAAGGGGAGAGCCTGGGTTTATCTGTTTCCTAGGATGCAAAGGAGGGCAAAGGGAAGGGTCTCCCTAACAACTCGAAACCTAGGAGAGTCTAAGAGGAGGGGAGGAGTCTCATCAATCACACCCCAATCCCTGTTTGCAGCCTCGAGCCGCTGAGGTGTTGTAAGGAAGGGTCCCTCTATCTCCAAACCTCTCATCCCAGAACAGTCCCTCCATCCTCAACAACCCAAGCAGCCTTGACTTTAGGCGCAGGAAAAGGGAGACTCCAAGCCTTTTTCACGCTCTCCTACGAGAGACCAGAGAGGGTCTTCCAGCCCTTCATCCCTTACACTCAAGAAGCTCTTTCACAAAACCCAGCCGAGGTTGCTCCGACCTCAGGCCCTGGGCCACGAAGAGGCCCGCAGTCAGTCCCTCCAGCTCTACGGACAGATGGTGTTAAGTGCGGCGAGGACACGTCCCATCAACTCCCCAGGCCCCCCTCTCCTCAATAAAACAAAAGCAAGTCCTATAGCACCCACCTCAGGTGGCGCACAGGAGGGCGCTCGGTGCGGGGCAGCGCACGCGGCGCCTCCCAGCTCCTCGCGACCGGGGCTTCCTAGAGACGGCTCTCGCGGCGGCGATGGTTACAGCGACCGCGGCTCTGGCATCCGGAGCCTCCCTCGGACTCAGCACCTGGAGCGGCGAACAGCTCCGCGCCTCATTCCGCTGACCCCGCCTCCCGTGAGCTGCTCTGGCCAATGGAGACGCAGGATCCGCCCAGGAGGTTGCCCATTGGGAGGTTCCGGTCCCTCCGTTGGGACCTCGCCCCCTGAGACCGCCCGAGTGTTTGCTCTGCCTGCTGGAACATGTAGTCTCTTAAGGCTGTGGAGTGGGCTCGTGCCGCGGGCTTGTAAGCAAATGGACTACATTTCCCAGAGTGCATTGAGGAGCCCTAGGCGCGGAGGAGGGTGGGAGGACTGTTTCCATAGCAAACTCAGCCCCTTGGGGAATGGGGGATGGGGAAGTGGGGCAGGCCCTGGGACCCTTGCAAGACCACACGTGATCTGTGGTCAGCGTCTTGGGAGACGGATTCGGTTATCTTTTTCTCTCTGTTTCTACTTGAGGACCCTGGGCCTCAGTTTCCCTGTCTAGGAAGAAAGGTAACGAGACGGCCTCGCTGCAACACTCGGTGGAGCCAATCGATAGCGAGCCGCTTTGGTTCCTCCCACCAGAGCGATAAAGGATACAGGAGGAGACCTTCATACCTCAATCTGAACTTTTTTTTTTTTCCTTAATTCTGACACTGAAGGTTTGTTTGTTTTGTTTTGTTTTGTTTTTTTGTTTTTGTTTTTGTTTTTTCTGGCCACATTCCTTGCGCCACTAGGACCTTTCCTTCTTGTCCCCACATTCTTGCAGTCCCTCCTTCAGTACTTTCTGGTAGAGTGAGCTGCTTCTGCCTAAAACCTTTCACAGGCTTCCTCGGGCCTCTGGGATCAAATCCACTTTTCACAGCAAAGCTGGAAAGTCCCTTGAGAATTGGACTCCACTCTGGTTTGCATCGTTCTGAACTTTGGAAACTGGCAAGCCTTGAGTACCGATTTTCTCTCTTCCTCTGATCCCCTCCATCATGCCTTCCTCCAACTCCTCAACATTCTTTAAGCCCCAGTTTAAATGTTGCCTTGATGTGCGACGACTTCCTTGATGTTCTGCCGAGTGTTGCACATCTTCTAAGTCTGTCAGCCTCTACTTCCCCTATTTGATTTGCATGTTTACACACCCAGCTTCCTCATGAAACTGTAAACTCATAAAGCAGAGGCAAGGCCTGTATTATTCATATTTACAGTTCCGTGTCTACAACCTCTGACATACAGGAGGCACTCAACAAATGCTGAGATTTACCTATAGTTATTGAAAATGAACAGCAGTTTATCTGATTTCAGCATACACCTTCAAAAATGTTTATTTTCTAAGGTGTTCCCACTCCTAAAGATGTTCACTAGAAGGATGCTACTGGTTGAAAAAAAAAAGTTTAAATGCCATTCATACTTTTAGGATTGGTTGGGATTTTGTCTGAATGTCCCAGGGTCTTTCTACTACTGTGGTTCTAGAGAAATATATTTGTGCCTGCTATTCCTGTCAATTCCCCCACTAAATGTCACCAGTTCCTCTATTTTAGCTGTTGGCCCTACTTTCTATGTCTAAATGCCTGCCTCCCACTCCCTTTCTGGGAAGATCTTCTCTCACCTGTCAGTCATGAAATAAGATGCTGGCTGGCCTTTAAACTTCTGCTTAGCATCATAGGACTCCACGGTGATTTCCTGCCTTGCTAGGTAGCATTTTTTCCTCCTGAATCCCCAGGAAAGATTCTGATACTGATTAGATGTCTCATTAATTCCATCCATAGTTTGTTTGTCATCGTCCTAGAAGTTTAGGGTGTATGAAAACCCAACCATTCTGGAAAGAATGCCTTCATGCGCATAGTTAATTCACACTGGAAAGGGAGTAACTGGAAAGACGACTATTCCAAACAGAGCCTGAAAGAAAGGAAGCCTGCTATCCCGGTACAGAACAAAGGCTAGGGCAGAGGAATGAATAAAATGTTAGCTCTTCCCTAACAGGACCTCCAGCAAGCCTCGCCGAGGGGCTTTGATCTTGGCTAAATCATGGAGGAGGGCCACTGGAGCTGACTTAATAGACACAGCCTCATTACTAAGGATGAGTTACTTCTCATTACTGCCAGGAGCACAGGGAAATGGGATGTGTTGAAGCTCAGTATCCAAGTCTGTGGATACAGTGAGAGCAAAGGCTGTTGGGAGAACAGAACTATGCCATACAGTGGACATCCACAGAAGCCTATCGAAGAAAACCATCAAGAGCCAGAGGTGAAGCCCTTGGAGGTCAGTTGAGCCCTTTGAAAGTAGCGCTAGGAGCCGGGCGTGGTGGCACACGCCTTTAATCCCAGCACTCGGGAGGCAGAGGTAGGAGGATTTCTGAGTTTGAGGCCAGCCTGGTCTACAAAGTGAGTTCCAGGACAGCCAGAGCTACACAGAGAAACCCTGTTTCGAAAAACCACAAAAAAAAAAAAAAAAAAGTAGCGCTAGGGCAGGAAATTAGATTGACCTACCTGTACAAGGCCCTTTGTCTGACTCCGAGTATTGCCCCTCCCACAAAAGTTATGCTAATTTTCAGGAAATGGTACCAAACAGGAAAAGTTAAGGTTCGTGGATTCTTCCAGAACCTTTATGGGTACTTAAATAAAATGTGCTAGAGTTGGGAAAGCCAGGTCCTAATCCTGATTTTATCTCTGATTGGATGTGTGACCCTGGGCTGGACCTGTTTCTTCAGCTATAAAATGCTGTTTACTGGTGTTAGGAAGAAGCTAATAAGGGTACAGGAGGGGAAATTCAAACCCATTTACTGGCTTACAGAAACTACCTTCTGGGGTTTATAGTTTGCCAATTTGAAAGTGTTGCAAGGGATAGATAAAGTTGCCTTGTGTAAAGTATTTCACACACATTAGGACTCAACAAATGCCTTTCTACTTTTAGATTTTTGGTTTTTTTGTCTTGTTTTGTCATCAGATATCCGTTTGACTGAGGAAACAGGGGATGATGATACCCAGGGCAATTAGGGTTGGACTCTCTCCCCTCTCTTCATACTTGGATGACTCCCTCAGGTTATCTAAGCTTTAATCTCTTGCATCTCAGTGTTCTCATCTGAGAAATGGAGGTGATGATACCTCAGAGCTGAGAGGATGACCTGGATGAGTTACAGTGCCCGACGCATGAAAAAATGGTCAGTAGATTTAGTTTCTCATTTTAAGGGCAATTTTAGAATTCCCAATGGAATGGAATTCTGGGTGCCTAGCAGCTAGCGTTGTAGAAGATTCCAGAAGAATGTCATGCTAGTTTCCTCCTCCTTACAGAGGAAAACAGAGGGGGCTAGAGGGATGGCTCAGTAGTTAAGAACACTTGTTGCTCTTGCAGAGGGCCTGGTATTACAGTATCAACCTGGTATCTCAAAACCATCCAGGCAGTAATTCCAGGCAGCCTAACATCCTCTTCTGGCCTCCCTGGGCACCAGGCAAGCATGTGGTACACAATTATACATGCAGGCAAAATATTCCTACACATAACTAAATAAATATGAATAATTTTTGTAAGTCTTTAAAAATAAAAAGGCAACAGGCAATGGTGGCACATGACTTTAGTCCTAGTACTTAGGAGGCAGAGGCTGAAGGATCTCTCTGTGAGTTTGAGGCCAGCCTGGTCTATAGAGCTAGTTTGAGGACAGCCAAGGCTACACAAAACCTGTCCAGAAAACCTAGAGGAATAAATAAAAATAAGGGATGGTGGTGGAGAGATGGTTCAGCCATTAAGAACTTTGGCTGTTCTTCTAGAGAACCAGGGCTCAATTCTCAGCCCGTGGCAGCTTACAACTCTCTGTAACTCCAGTTCCAGGGGATCTGACATCCTCAGACAGACAGACATGCAGACAAAACACCAACCAATGCTCATAAAATAAAGTCATTCAAAATGAATTAAAAAATAAAACCAAGTCGGGCAGTAGTAGTGAATGCCTTTAATCCCAGCACTTGGGAGGCAGAGGCAGGTGGATTTCTGAGTTCGAGGCCAGCCTGGTCTACAGAGTGAGTTCCAGGACAACCAGGGCTATACAGAGAAACCCTGTCTCAAAAAACCAAAAATATAAAAAAATAAAACCAAGGAGGTAAATTTGAGTTGCATGTGGTATGTCCAGGTGAGCTCTTCAGGAGCTGGTCTGGAACTTATGAGATCTAGTGAGATAGAATGATAAATTATCGACTTATTAGAGGACAGGTCATCATTTAAGCTATGGAAATGAACTGAATTCTTCGCTAGAGGAAGCCAAAGAGAAGGCCCAAATTCCTTATGGGTTATCCACAACTAAAGAACAAGCAAGTTGAGGAAGGAGATTCCAAATGGAAAGGTGAGAACAGAAAGATTTGGAGAAAATCAGAGAATGGGTGATGCCACACAGTCAGGATTAGCAAAGCCAAGCTCTGAACTGTCCCTATCCCCAGTGTAGCAACAGGGTCACTGGTGGCCTCGGAAAGAGTAACTTGATATGAGCTCAGTCTCTGGGAACCACGTGGTAGGAGACAGTACATCCTAGCAAGCCATATTCCGACCTATGCGTGCCAGCCACGTCCTGAGAGTGCCCACCCAGGTGGAAGAAAAACACTTTCCTAGCACATGGGAGGGGAGGGGAGGGGAACCGGAGGTAGCCCTGTGTAGTAGGTAGCTTGGCCATTGTTTCTGCTTCAATACTGGAATCTAGGAGCCCCGTGGGAGGAGGATGAGAAGAATGGAAAATCTGAAGTGAAGAAAATACTAAAGGTAGCTGCTGTGGAAAAGATAAGAGAACCTTAAAGAACTCCACAGGCTTCCAGGCAGAAACAGGACCTTCCAAGTTTGGAGATCACGGGCATGTGGGAATGTCTGAAAACAGGACCTTTCTCCAAACTTCCACTAGTGCTGGGAAAGGCATACACAAGTCTGATCTAGAGCTTGACTTTCTGAGACAGTAAAGAGAATCAAGAGATTTAGAGACAAAAGAGAGGTGGAAGCTGCAGTTCACTAGCGGAAGCAAAGCAGGATGGAGCGGACATGGGGCAATGGTGTCTTTGGTGAGCTGGGGCACCGATGTGGCTATGAGTAGAGCCTGTGATGTTGGTCCGATGTGGGGTAGCTCTGGGCAGGAAGAGGAGCAGGGTGATTAGCGTGGGTAGAAGTGACTGGGATCGAAAACCAAGTTTGCCTGGTTACTGCAAGCTTGTGTCAAGAGAACTGCTTTAGAGGGGACATCTCTAATCCTAACTGTACAATGTAAGCTAACAAAGAGCGTTGATGGAGTGCAGATCCCTCTGATGTGAGCCTCAGAGAGTCCAAGTGACAGTAAGAGGAAGTCCTCTTATCTAACATTTGGGAGTGTGGAGAAAAGAGAAGCAGTGAGCTTTCTAAGACATTTCACAGAACCATTGTGTCAACATCATCTGCACACGAGGCCGTTTTAGGCACACCTAAAAGGCAGAACGCCTAGGAGTAAAATTAGCCAGATGAAAATTCAGCTCTAGGCTTCATGGTGGTGCTGTATCAGCCACGTTCAGTGATAGTGAGTCCTATAATTTATGTTTCAGGGTAGTTTGTAGATTTAAGTATGTGCATATCAACTAGAAAATGTGTTTAAGAAACAAATTTAAATTTTTTTTCAAATTTCATTTCTTAGCAACGATTTGTTTTCTCAGTTTAGAACATAAATTAGAGAACTTATGTTGATTTTTTACCCCCAAATATAGAGCTGAGAGCTTAATTCATGCCTTTGAAATGCCATGAATTTGAAATGCAGCCATTTTTCTCTCTGCATCCTTGAGAGGGATTACAAGGACTTTATTAGTTTTTCAAATAATCTTGCCAGCATATTCAGACTTCCCACGAGGTCTCCTTCAGTGATGTTGATCTGTGAGGGATGATGCTGCAGATGTCCTTTGTGTGGGGTTTCTAAGAGCAGTCTAAGAAGTAGCCAACTCCAGGATTTCCCCAACAGCAGCTCGGTCTGAAGTCATGTGACCTGATACAGCATATGAAACGTGCATCTGAATGTGAATTGAGAAACATGTTCCTATAATGTCTACAGAAATGAGAGAGATCAGTTAGCTGCTTTGAAGAATATTCTTTATACGTTATTTTTAAATGGCTATTTAAAGATTTATATTGTTTTTACACATATGTTATATATGTGCAGGCCCTCACAGGCGCCGAGCCATGTGTGTGTGTGTGTGTGTGTGTGTGTGTGTGTATTATATGTATAATTTTGTAATCCTGTCTTTTCTCCAATCTTAACCTTCTGGTGACCCACTAGAATGAGCACACTTCATCTACCCTTGCCCCCTGATGCACATACTATATAAAACAGTACCAAGTGTGTACTAGGTGCTCGGCAAAACACACTGCATGACTAAGAATAACAATACAGTATCCTAATACATGATACTAGCATCTGTTTTTAATTCTTCCAAATTAGAGTCCACATCTAAAACTCATCTACAGCCTTTCATATTCTGAGAATCATGGCTACACCTAGTATTAGTGCTGGTATTTTGTTATGTAAGCGTTTTTTTTCCCCATTGCTTGAATTCTTTTTTTTTTTTTAAATCAGAAAGTGTGTTTAATTAACTGACAAGAGAGAGATGGTCCAAGAATGGCAGGCAGAGTCTGTGGAGTGAGAATTAGAAGCGAGGGGCTCCATAATCATCTGGCATCCGCTCGATGTTGTATCTGTGGTTAGATATGTACATGATAGGGACGCCAGGGATCTTCCGGATTCTTCGTTTGAGGTCACAGTCAACTGTGGCCACAATGTAACACTTGTGCTGAGTCACTCTCTGTACCAAGCAGTCGTCAGCGTAGGTTCCTTTGTGTGTGCATGGCAATCGGTCAAACCGTGGATCCTTGGTGATTCTTAGTGCCACACGATACTTCTGTCCCAATTTCTCAATTTCAGCCATTACACATCAGTTATACAAGGGATACACTTGGCATACAGACAGTCCATCATTGACTGCACTAAGTCCAGTTTGGCCTTAATGGAAAAGTTGATGAAGTTGGTATCGACAAGGATGTGGTAAGGTGGACCCAGCTGTGTATTATACTGGAAGAACAAGCAGGAAGGATGCTGGGGGACTTCTCTTTCCTTCAGCGCACTCGGATCTTTCTTCTCTTTCTTCTTAGGCTTCAACCTATCCTTTTCTTTAAGTCGCTCATCTCTCAGACTGAGCATTCGCTTCATAGCCTCATATTTCCTTGTTTTCTTTTGCTTCCCCATGTTCACGCCGCACTCGTCCATTGCTTGAATTCACTTGAGTTGTTTATGTGTTCACTCAGGCATCCAACAAGTATTCAAAGAGATGTCCTTGTGCCCTGGACAGTGCAGGACTGCCTTGAGGGACAGTTTTTTTACACACATTATTTTTAATGATGGCCTAAGGGTCCATCATCTATATCTTCCTATACTTCTGCCTTAAGACTTTTTTTCTATTATCAATAATGTTAATAAATTATTGTTATTAATAAACACCTACAAGCTCATAGCATGACTTTCCCCCAAATCATTCTTCATGGCAAATAAAATTCCTAAAGAGAGAGTCATTGAGTCAAAGAACTAAAGGTGGGCTGGGCTTTTGGTGCTGTTGGGTTTTTTTTTGTTTGTTTTTGTTTTTTGAAGGTGGCACCAACTTAACCAGACAGCAGCATAAATGCTGTCTCTTCTAGCCCACATTATGCATATCTCATACTTTTGTTATAATACACATAATAAAACAGTCCTTTTTATCTTTGCATGCAATTTATATCCAACAAGCATGCACATTTCTATTTGGTGCATTTGTGTGGTTCGTGTATACATGTGCATGTGCACAGAGGCTAGAGACAAGTGTCAGAGAGTCCCTCTGTCACTCTCCACCTTCCTTTTTGTTGAGACGGGAGTTCTCATTGGCACCAGCAACAGTCCTCTGGAGGAGGAGGGCAAGAATTAAAGATAGGAAAGGGGGAAAGAAGATGCAAGAGACATATATAGGAGGGCTACAGGTCAATACCACACCAGCAGTGAGTTTATTTTTCATAGCTTTTTTTTTCTTTTTTTTTTTTCATAGCTTTTTTATACCTCTCAGTGTCATGGGGAGCAAAGCCACAAGCTAACAGAGAAATCTGCTGAAATATACACAGAAAACATCTGTTCCCATTCAAAAGCCTCCCTATTCCTTCTACCAAGATCAATAGATCCTTCAATCTTGAGCCTCCAGTGCACCTCCTCTTATCTTTCCCTGCCTCTACAGGCTGAAAACTCTGCCAATAGACACTGACCTACCTTGACTATGCCTGGCAGGCGGACTTGTCTTCTCTCTCTCTCTCTCTCTCTCTCTCTCTCTCTCTCTCTCTCTCTCTCTCTCTCTCTCTCTCTCTCTCTCCTCTCTTGAGGCTTTGGAGAAACAGGCTTAGGACTGCTGACACTCACTGTACTTGGATTTCACTGTTTGAGCTAGACTGGCTGGCCTGAGAGCCTGCCCTTCCCCATTAACTACCTCCACCCTAAAGCACTGGAGTTAGGAACATGCACCCCTATACTTGGCTTTTACATGGGTGCTAAGGATCCTGACTTAGGTCCTCATGCTTGCACATGCTTGCCCACTGAGCCATCTTCCTAATTCCCACGATGCCCATTTTAAATTTTCTCGTCAGCAGTTTGTTCAGCAGTTCCCCAGATACTTCTTGGAGGGTTCTTAAAGATCATGGCCGCTGTTTGGCACACCACAAAAGCTTCACAAAGCATCTTAGAGTAGGGAGAGATTGCATTAATCATTTACACCAACTAAAATTTTTAACAGCCTTTGCTTGCATGTCCATGCTAATGGAGACTTCCGAGCTCTACAAGTATTGAGCTGGCATCAGCCCCCTGTGGCTCTCATGTAGCCCTGGCTCCTCCTTCAAATGAGCAGGATCTACATTCAGCATATATCATGTGTAGATAACCTATAGGCTATGTAGGTTAGTTTTGCACCCCCACCTTAACCACCCATCTCTGCAAGTACCTGGTCAGGCTAGAGTATCCAACTGCTGGAAAAGTTTGGCTGGCCCACAGCACATCTGCCTTTTACGTCTGTTTCCACGAGGTGCTGAATGGAGATCCTTCAGCTGGTTCATGTGAAGTGTCTGATCAGCTGACAGTCCACAAACTTCTGCATGTGTCCCGCAGCCAACTCTGGTCCCTCTTCCCCAGTACTTCTGCAGTTGATCTTTGTAGACCCGAGAGAAAGGCTTTGTTTTCCCAAGTCATTCGCCCTGATGGAGGAGCAGCTCCGGGTCACAATTGTGTCAAAACAGAGGGACAGAGATAGAAGTCATTTCTAGCATGTGTTGGTATAATGATGAAATTGGATGCAAGAGTAGACGTTTGTCACTCCTGTTGCTTAGCATCTGAACCTCCTCTAGGTGTTCAAGGAATTAACTCTGTCTCATGGGACGGAGACAACTTCCTTAGGAGCTAGAATGTGGCCATAGGCCTAAAGCCCTGGCTCCTCCAGGTTCATCCCCTGTCCCCACCCATACTTGTGTTTTGAACTGAGCTTTAAAACTGCTCTCCAGCAAATGTTACCTCCCCTTGTCCTCTGGAGGAAAACCGTCTTTCTCTAGCTCTCCTAGTCTTCCAGGGAAGCACAACCTTTTACTGTCCCTCATTCTCCAAGGGAAAGATACCTTTCATATCTTAAGCATTGACTGCAGAGCTAGCTGTATCTGGGAAAAGGAACTAAAAAACAAAACAAAACAAAAACACATGATTCATAAAACTTTTTCACTTCTGGGGCTAGGTGGGGATGCACCCAGAGGTTCATGAACCTCTGAGCTACATCCTCAGCTCAAGACTTTGTGAAAAGTAAGTTTTCCTTAGATCTACAGAACTCGGAATATTTGGTGACTTGAGGAAAACAGCAGTCCATGCAACCCAAAACCTGTAAGATGGCCATTTAATTATTATTATTATTATTATTATTATTTATATGGGTACACTGTAGCTGTTTTCAGACACTCCAGAAAAGGGCACCAGACCCCATTACAGATGGTTGTGAGCCAACATGTGGTTGCTGGGAATTGAACTCAGGACCTCTGGAAGAGCAGTTAGTGCTCCTAACTGTTGAGCTGTCTCTCCAGCTGTGCCATTTAATTTTTTAGATCTACTTGTGTGAGTGCCCATGTGTTCATGTGCCACAGCACCTGTGTGGAAGTCAGAATTTTTTTTCCAAGAGTTGGTTCCTTTTCACTGGGGCTTCTGGGTATCAAACTCAAGTTTTCAGGCTTGTGTGGCAGGCGATTTCGTATGCCGAGCCATCTCATTGGCCCAAGATGACCTTTTTAAAAAGATGGACATCCCCATCTTCTTGATGGGAAAGCTCTTTTCTCTCTCGACACTCTGACTCTGCTTCTCCTGTCATGGGCTTCATCAGGAAGCAGCAGAGCCGCGTTAACAATGCAGGAGCAGTGAACCCCCCCCCACCTCCCCCTTTCAGGGTTGGGGTCTTACAATGTGGCTCAGGTTGGAACTTCTGACTCAAGTGGGCCTCAGCCTCCAGAGATGTCCTTTACATGCAACTAAATCTGTCTTCCGAAGACAATGCTGTTGCTGTTTCTGCTTCTCCTGGAAGCTCACTGAGGCAGTCCTGGGCTCCCAGTCTTCTGGCTCAGTTGTGATGATGTGCCTCCATCATGGCAAGGACATTTCCATTTCTCTTTCTGCAAAAAATCAGGCACATCTAACCTATGGCTCCATGGGACCAAGGAGAGCTAAGAATGAGACACAGCACAGAAGCCTGAGTTTGCTTGAAACATTAGGGTAACATTATATGGGCTGAACGTGTTATATTTAGGAATATATACGTATATATGTATATGCATGCAATAGCAATTAGTGAAAAAGGAAGCCATGGATTTGAAGGAGAGTGAGTGTGTGTGGGGGTGTGATACAGGAGGGTTTGGAGAGAAGAAGGGGAAAGGAAAAAAATTTGAAATTATAATTTCAAGAGTAAAGAAAAGAAAATCATGAAAGGAATGCACTGCATTTTGTTTCCGTAACTCCACTGCACCTCTCTTGAACATGAGCTATGTAGGTGATAGCATCTCATTGCAATGTCAAAGGGCTGGACATGACTGAACCAGTCTGTCACAAAGCATAAGGAGAAACACCTTCTCTAGTCACTTTGACCCCAGACGGACCAGTCACCTCTCTGTCTTATGCTGGCAAGAAACCATAGATGCGCAGACGTCCTGAGAAGGGGCTGATGGAGAATTCTCCTTCCTGAGGAGAAATGGCAGGTGCGGCAGCAGCAGCAGCAGCAGCAGCAGCAGCAGCAGCAGCAGCAGCAGCGCTGTGTGGAGAATGCCTGCTGATGCTGGATGAGGAGTCTCTGATCTTCAGACTGTAATGTGGCTTATTGAGGGCAGGAACATTTGCAAATTTGTCCACTGCTATCATTCTTACAATTGTGCCTAAAGCGTGGCGAAAATCACAGTCGTCATTGGGTAAATTAAGACTACATTTTCATATCTGCTATTACTGACCTGGCCAATATTTTTTTTCCTGGGGGAAAGTGTGACTTCCCAAGTCCATAGCTTTAAAATCTGTATTCTTTTACTCCACCAACAGTTTTCCAATGATTTTGTGTTTATATAATTTTGGTTCATGAGACGGTAACTTTAATAAGCCTAGTGAATAAGTACTAGTTATGCCATCTCCATTAAAGTATGGAGCAACTGTTGAGTTTCGAGTTCTTTCTGTCCCTGTGTCTTTCTACTTTAAAATTTGAACT
The DNA here is from genome assembly GCF_978045245.1 of Mus caroli. Classification (NCBI taxonomy): domain Eukaryota; kingdom Metazoa; phylum Chordata; class Mammalia; order Rodentia; family Muridae; genus Mus; species Mus caroli. The sequence continues at coordinate 23,131,477 of NW_028227265.1, read as the reverse complement.
TAAGCAAGGTAGTAGTGGTGCAGGCCTTTAGTCCTAGCACGCAGGATGCAGACACAGGAGGATCTCTGTGAGATCAAGACAACCTTGGTCTACAGGGTGAGTTCCAGACAGCCAAGGGCTATATAGAGAAACCCTGCTTCCAAAAACAAGCAAACATTAAACAAACAAACAAACAAAAATTTAACTTAAGTCACTGTGGTAGTACCTTCCTATACTCTCTATGCTTGGGAGGTTGAGGCAGGAAAAAAAAATCATAATTTCAGGGCCAGCTTTGGTACATTTCGTGAGCTATATGGTCAGACTCTATCTCAAAATAAATTAAATAAATAAAGTTATTTCAATTAAATAAAATTTTAGTTCAAATTCAGAATGCAAAATTGCCAGGAAGCAGCTAAGAGAAAGCAATGTTGGCCTTCCCTTTTTTTTTCCTATCACAATAATATATCATGTACATAAGTAATACATTTTCATGATATTTCACTGACAAAACACAGGCAATAAAAATAAAAATCACTACATTCCCACCATTTAGTCGCTAACACCATTTTTCTGTTTATGTATTACACTATTTAAGATAGTTCCAGGAAGTACACGGTGAGAACATGAACAGGTGATCCTGTACCAGCCCGGGCCTATGGATCTGAGCTCAGTAGGACACAGACAGTCCAAGTGAAGGGAGAAGGTCACCTCCAGGTCATATCTAAGCATCTGAGACCTTCCAGGTTGACCCCAGCAGTGGCAAGAGACAGGGATGGGTGTGAGAAAAATCACTTGGGCCTGGCTGAACATCCTAGGTTTGACACAAAGCCAACCTCATGGAGTGTTCCTAGAAACGGGAGTGCCTGTTCCTGAGAATCCAAAGTGACAGTCTTGAACAATTGTGCTCTAGGATGACTCACAAGTTAGAAAGGCGCAGGCTGTGCGAGCCGGGCTCCGGGGAGAGTGAGAGCATCAAGCATGGGGCCACCGTGGGCTCTCCATTGTCCTATGATGCACCTCTCCTGCTACGAAATGATTTCACAGGGTCGTGACTTGCAGCAGGAAAAGATGGGGATCCGTGTGATGTGACCTGAGGGCATGGCCTTGAGCATCAGCGTCTGTAAGCTCTTCTCTAGCAGTGTCAGCTCCCCTGTAGCAGTGTCCTGGATGAGAGATGCATTTTATCTCTTAGACCCTCCAGAGAGGTTGCCTTCCTATGCCCACAGGCAGGACGTGTGATCTCTGCCCTTTTTGCCCTGGCAGAGGAAGATGGAGGTGGGAAGTTTCTTTCATGACCCCAGGAGGCTACACTGCTTACTCAGAAAATTAGGTAATTTTCTGACCTGAGTTCCCCTGGATGGGATCTCTGAGAAGCTCAAAGCATGGGCTAAACAGGTCATGTTTTTCTTTCAAATTAGTACAAAGTTTGCATCCTTGTTCCTGTTTTTCCTCTTTGAACTGGTTGCTCAGGGTGCTGCTCACCGTCTGGCTACCTAGGAACTTACTCTGTAGACTAAGCTAGCCCCTAACTTGCAGAGACCCACCTGCCTCTGCCTCCCAGCTGTGTTACCACAGTTGGCATGTTATCTCTCACCGTTAAAGCATCCCCCCCCCACCAAGTCTTCATGTGACACTGGTGTTCTTGGGTACTCAGCATAAGACATTTTGTGCAAATGTTGGTTGGATGAATGCTATTCCTGCCCATTTCCAGGGTGTTCTTAATCGGGTCATGGCAAGGGACCTGGGTCCACGGGCATGCTGAGCTCACTGGCTTGGGAGATAAAGAAGCTAACATTCTTTAGACTACACGGCATCGGTGTAGTCTTTATAACTCTGCTGCCGTGAGACTTATTTTACAAAAGGACATCCAAGGCACTGGTGACATGGCTCTGTGGGTAAAGGTGCTTGCCACCACTAATCACTTGAGTTCAATCCTTGGTACCACGTGGTAGAAGAAAGGAATTGACCTTTATGCACACACAATGACACACACACACAATGCATGCACACACACACAAAGTAAATGTAATTAAAAAATAAATTGTAAAGTCAAAGCCACAGAGTGACTTTATTAAGGTCTGGAGAAGGACAGAATGCAGGTATGCCTGAAGCTTTGCTTGTTTCACACATGACATGTTACCTGAGACTGGGTTACCTAATTTTCTGAGTAAGCAGTGTAGCCTCTTGGGGTCGTGAAAGAAACTTCCCACCTCCATCTTCCTCTGCCAGGGCAGAAAAGGGCAGAGATCACACACCCTGCCTATGGGCATAGGAAGGCAACCTCTCTAGGGGGTCTAAGAGATAAAACATTTCTCATTCCTGAGAAAAAATGAGCAGTGGGAAAAGACGGAACTGCAGAGGGCAAACGTTGGTGGCAGTGGAGTGAACTTGCCACCGTCTTAGGCAGGTGGCCACATGCACAGAATCTGGAGCCTATGCCAGGGGTCTGGACCCTTGAGTGAAGCTGGGATAAAGGCTGAAACTCTCCTGCTTAGGTTCAGCCCTGGCTCCTGGGATGATGGAGTCAGCCCTTGAGCAGCTTGACCTCCTAAAGTCCTCCATTGGGCCAGCAATGGGACAGAGCCCGGCTCCTACCCTGAGGACCAGATCTTGTCATCACCACAGTACACTGTATTACAGAAGTGCCAGCAAACGCACAACCTGGCAAAGCTGGACCTCTCTCCCTGTAATCCTCTTGACAGGAGTGAAGCTATCCCAAGAGATGATTAGACTGTCCCTTTGGTTATCAGACAAGTGAAACGATGGTCTACAAGAAATTGGAATTTTCCCAGGAATCTCGTGCTGGAAGAAAGAAAAGGCTGAAAGCTGGCTCCAGCCAGTGGAGGAACTTGACACACTTCTGACAGCTTGTTAGACCACCGTATAGGAGAGAATTGGAGTGAACGGTGGGCAGAACCACACTTTGACTAGAATTGCTTCTGCGTGCTTCTTTGTCTCTGTTTAGACATGAACCTCATGTCAGGGCCAGGAAGATAGACTTGGGTCACATACTGGACCTTTTTATTCTTCTTTCCTGTGTGGCCATTTTGAATACATTTCATTTTTATCTTTTCCTTATAACTCATCTGTTTAATTTGCCTATTGAAGAAAGATTTTGGCCCTAACAATGATATCTCTTTACTGCTGTTTAATGCCTCTTTCTGGGGGGGGGGGTTCACTGGGCCTCAAATTCCCTAGATCTCTTAGGCAATGGATTTCTTTGTCTCCTGGAATAGGGGATGACTAGAGGTGGGTGTTGTTCTCCCCTTAGTCCTGCCAGATCACAGTCTCATCCTTTTCTGCCCATTTGTGAATTCTTTGGAGGACTCATGGCTCCTGCCAACCTCTTACAATGTTATCAGTGTTTCCTGTCATCAGTGCTAACCTGTCTCCCAGAACACTGGAGAAGGCTCAACATGTGGTTCTGCAATGTCTTAGTCAGGGTTTCTATTCCTGGACAAACATCATGACCAAGAAGCAAGCTGGGGAGGAAAGGGTTTATTCAGCTTACACTTCCATGTTACTGTTGATCACCAAAGGAAGTCAGGACTGGAACTCAAGCAGGTCAGGAAGGAAATGATGCAGAGGACATGGAGGGATGTTACATACTGGCCTGCTTCCCCTGGCTTGCTCAGCTTGCTTTCCTATAGAACCCAGGACTACCAGTCCAGGGATGGCACAACCCACAATGGGCCCTCCCCGCTTGATCACCAGCTGAGAAAATGCCCCACAGCTGGATCTCATGGAGGCATTTCCCCAACTGAAGCTCCTTTCTCTGTGATAACTCCAGCCTGTGTCAAGTTGACACACAAAAGCAGTCAGTATGTACAACTTGCATACTCCCTTCTAGTCCTCCATCCTGTCTAGCCTCTACTCTCTTTAACCTCTGAAGAACTTTCTAGAAGCCCCCCTTTTTTCTAGAAGACCTTGCAGCTAAATTTACATCTACAGTTATGCAAGGTATACTGTAGTTCTTCCCTTACTGCTGATAGGGTCTTGTATAGAAGGCAGTTTTGTTTCATATTATTGTTTTATTTTGTTTTTGTTGTGGTTTTTTTTTTTTTTTTTTTCAGAATCTGTTCTCTCCAGGCCTCAGGACCCTCAGGTCAGAGTAGCTTTGCCTAGCTCTTTCTTTAGACACCCCAGGAGCAGACGGCCACCCACATCATTACTGCTGGGGCATGGTCAGACATGATCCATAAAGAATGAATAGCCATACCATGTTATTTTAGGACAACAAGCAGTCAGAGAGATGTCATCATTCTTAGCTTGTTTAATCTTCTAAATTTTGTGGAACTCTAAAAAAGGCACAAATTACAAGGTTCGAGATTATTCACAGATGTCTGAGACCGGTTGTGGGCGTGATTATTCAATGAAGGGGGTCACTTAACCTTCCCAGGGGTGCCCATGATGTCTTTTCCTTCCTCCTTAAGTTAGCCACACAACATCCTCAATGCCTTCTGCTACTCTTTCCTTAGAGCACAGAGAGAGAGAGTAGGGATGTGTATGGTGGGAGCAGGGCACAACTGAGCCACAGACCTTGAACCCTGGAGAGCTGACTTTCATAAGGCAATTAATTATAAGAGGTGGACAAAGGCAAGTCTAGTGTAAACTCACTGACTACAGGTTTACAGGTGCCTCTGAAGTGGTGCTCCTAGGTGACAAGTGACAGTGGCCCCTCTAAGAGGAAGCACACACATCCTTCAGTTATCATCTCACTTATGTGCATTTACATTTTTTTCTGCATAAACTCTCATTACTGGAATTACAGATGTGATGATTCACCATGCCCAGTTTATGCATTCCTGGGAATCCTGGGGATTGAATCCTAGCAGGTACTTTATCAAATGAGTTACACCCTCAGCTAATTATTTCTCCTTTTCACTATTTATGCTCCTAAAATGTTCAAGATACTTAAATATTTAATGATAATGTTTATTTATAACTTTCTGTTTCTCTGCATTAAAGAAGTTATGTGGGCTGAGGGTATAGTTCAGGAATATGTGGCTTAATATACGTTAAGACTCAGAGTTCAACCCTCAGTATGAAAAAAAAAGGTAAATCTGTAAAATAGGGAGTTGCTTTTAAGGCCTTCATACAGAGTTTACCAGGCACGGTGGAATATAATATAATCTCAGTATAGAGGTTGGATAATCAGGAGTCCTCTTCAGCTACATATGGAATTTAAGGGCTAGCCTGGGTGTCCTAGTCAGGGTTTCTATTCCTGCACAAACATCATGACCGAGAAGCAAGTTGGGGAGGAAAGGGTTTATTCAGCTTACTCTTCCACATTGCTGTTCATCACCAAAGGAAGTCAGGACTGGAACTCAAGCAGGTCAGGAAGCAGGAGATGATTGCAGAGGCCATGGAGGGATGTTTCTTACTGGTTTGCTTCCCCTGCTTGCTCAGCTTGCTTTCTTACAGAACCCAAGACTACCAGCTCAGTGAAGGCACCACCCAGAAGGGGTCCTCCCCACTTGATCACTAATAGAGAAAATGCTTTACAGCTGGATCTCATGGAGGCATTTCCTCACCTGAAGCTCCTTTCTCTATGATAACTCCAGCCTGTGTCAAGTTGACATAAAACCAGCCAGTAAACTGGCCTAGCCACCCTGTTAGAAAGAAAGGGAGGGAAGTGGTGGGGGAGGGGGGCATCAGGGACAAGGAGAGAGGAACAGGGACAGGGAGAGAAAAAGGCTGAAAATGACTTTAAAATTATGGGCTGGTGAGATAGCTCAGTGGCTTGCTGCCTAGAAGCCTGACAGCCCGAGTTCAATCCCTAGAACCCACAGTGGAAGAAGAGCTGACTCCTGAAAATTATCCTTTGCCTTCCACGTGTATACCTACACACACACACACACACACCCCTACCTACCTCATCCCTGAACAACGGACAAATTTGCCCAGAAATACTTAGGAGTTGCCGTGACCGGTAGGTATTGCTGCCCAGCTTAAAAACTTGGTCCTCATTCAGAAATACAATGGCTGAGTGTGCTGGTTTTCAGTGCAGTCAGCTTCTCAGTATGTCACCAGGTTGATCAAAACTAGACCGTGCAGAAGTGAGCACACTTCTCTTCTTAAGCACCGCAGTGGTCCAGTGGAGAATGAAGATGGGAAACGCATCCTGTTATTACCTCTGTGTGTATGGGACAGACACACAAGGGAGAGAGCCAGAGGTCATGTGCTCATAGAAATCACTTGACCCTGCTTGTTACTCAGCCAGGTGGAATGCCATGACTGAGGCTGAAAAAAATGTCAACTCCAGCCGTCCCGATGGCTTTCCTATTTACTATCTTTGAGACTTAACAATAGTTCATAGTTCCCGGTTTCCATTCATAAAAGAAACTGGAAGTGACCCCTTTTGTTTGCCAACCCCAGCTATTTCAGAGCCACCATTGGCTAAGCAGCTCTAAGTGTCTGTGATGCTCCATGGTTGGCTGAACCTTCGCAGCCTACCCCAACCTGAAATAATCCTGCTTCCATTTTCTCTGTAGAGGTTCGGGGCTGTCATGGGATAAAGAAAAAGTGGTAGCAATCTGGGAAGGGCTCTTGCTAGTCCTTCCTCAGTACTCTGATTCCATCCTGGGTTTCCCGCTCATCCAACGCTCAATTGTTCTCCCCACCTGTTTCTAATGATCTAAACTTCTGCCCTGTGTGACACAAGTCCCACAATGAACCTCATCTATAATCCTCCTGCTCCAGTCCCCAAGTGCTGGGATTACAGGCACCTAGCTCCACCTGGCATCTATAAGACCCGCTCTTCTCTAGGGGTCCATTTTCCATACTCTCCTGCCTCTTCTAGGATCCAAGTTAGCAAGTTACCCTTCCATTTGGTTCCCTGACTGTCCTATCCCTTCCCCATGACTTGTTCCTTCCTTCACTCTATAAACATAATTCTTCCCTATCCTAGAAAATCATATTTCCCCCACCTCTTGACCAACTTCTTGAAATGAACCCATGTGCTGTGCTTCCAAAGTCTTCAGTGTTTTTTCCTTCCCACCAAGACTTCCTTCCATGAGTCTGCCCAAACTGCCTTTGCTAAGGTCACCAACTACCTCTCCCTTCTCCATCTCCTCCTCCCAGAGAGTTGAACCTAGTTAAACAAGTACTCTTTCTCTAAGCTACAGCTATAGCCCAGGCAATAAGGTCTTCCTCCTTTCCGTACTGGAAACCGAACCCATCCAGGACTCTAAGCAAGCTGCACAAATAATCTACCACCACTGAACTCCATCTCCAACCACGAAATGTTTTCTTAACTGTCAAATTATTAATCGACAGATGTTTGTTCTTTGGTGGTTTTGATTGACCTCCTAGTACTTAACCAGTTTCCCTAACTACTCTTTAGAACTTGTCATTTCGTTGGCTTTTCTGGTCTCCTATGTCTTCTCACTACATAGTCCATCCCTCATGTCGGTGTGCCTGGGGTTTTGCCTTTGATCCTGCTACTCAGCCTCCTGACCATCAGTTTCCTCTCAGCTACTTTTTCTGGGTGGAATGTGTGATATGACCAGTGGGGCCCAAGGCTTCACTACAGAACCAGAAACCATCAGAACTCTTGGATTTCCAACAGCCCATGGTCTTGGCTCAGAGGAATCCATTTCTAGTTGGAGAAGTTCAGGCATCGGGACCCTTGAAGCATTGAGTGGCGAGGACTCTTAACAGTGGCTCACTCCTTCCCTGTTTAAGAACTCAGACAACTGAAAGCCATAGAACCGTGGTTCATAAACACTGTGCATCCACATGCCTGCCCCATGTTTTATCCCAGTGTCTTACCTGTGGCCACATGTAGCTATGATCCATTGGTGTTTGCTGCTCTGTGTGAGCTCACTGGAAGGACACACCACCATATCCAGGCTCTATAAAGAAGGCTCCTGATTTGGGAATGTTGTCCATGGCACTACTCTTAAGCCTGTCTCCTTGTGCACATGTGCAGGAATCCCTTTAGGCCTATGTGTCTCTTGCACTTTACTAATAAAGTGTGCTTTCCAAAGACTGTACCAATGTACATTCCCTCCCCCTCCCCCTCCCCTCCCCTCCCCTCCCCTCCCCTCCCCCTCCCCCTCCCCTCCCCTCCCCTCCCCTCCCCCTCCCCTCCCCCTCCCCCTCTCCCTCTCTCTCTCCCCCTTTTAATTTTTTTCAAGACAGGATATCACTGTGTAGCCCTAGCTATCCTGGAACTCACTACGCAGACCAGGCTGGTCTTGAACTCAGAGTTCTGCCTGCATCTGCTTTCTAAGTGCTGTGATTAAAGGCATGTTCCATGACTGTCTGTCCCAATGTATATTCTTACAAGCACGTGCCATAGTCCCCAATGCTCTCAACATAAGCAGAAGACATACCCAGTCTTCCAATTCTTTACTGTCAGGCTGTTGTATGCTGCAGAAATGTCCTATGTAGCTGTGTAAAAGCTGCTATGCTCTCTGGTGTTTGAGTAGATTGTCACCATCTCAGGCTTCCTGTTACAGCCAAGCTGGGTCATGTCACCATGCTCCACAGTAAGCTCTTTCCAGCTTTGTTGGTCCTGGGACTCTCTCCTCCATAGTGCCTGATGCAAGGACCAGCCACATAATTGGTGAGACTGAGTACCAGTTAAAAGATTGAGTAGCCTAGTTCACAAAGTAAGAGAATCATTTCCCCAGCCTCCTTCACCTGCAACAGGCAGTTAACGTTTGCTATTCAACATCACACTTCCTCAATACTTGGAGCTGAGCTATAGACCCACACAATGCCTGTGGGCTACCCTATAGTTTGGCACAAAGGCCAAACTTTCTGTGCCTAGGTCCAGACCCCTACCAAGGTGGATGCCCTTGCTGCTTGGTGGTAGCTGTAGGCAGGTAAGAGAAGAGGAGAAGAGGCCAGAGGCAAGAACACAAATGAATAGAGACCTCTAGTCTCTGCTGCATTTTGTGTTGTTCCATTAGCAGACATTACTCATAAAACACAAAGCTAACTATGGTGGCACATGCCCTTAAGCCTACCACTTGGGAGATAGAGGCAGGAAGGTGAGGAGTTGAAGGCCAGCCTGGGCTATGTAAGACTCTGTCTCAACAAACAAACAAACAAACAAACAATACACACAAAGATAAAATACTAAGGATTTATTTCCAGGTAAAGACTCCAAGGTATCTAGTCTCAGGCTTAGTGCTCTGGTACCTTGCCTGGTACCCCTTAAGATCCAATGCCTTCTGCTCTCTCTTCTTCTCAGTCTTGGATTCTCTGTGAGCGCATTGAGTTTCATTAGCATGGTGATCATGATTTCTGCAAAAAGATTCCCAAGCCATCAAGTCTGTGCCTATTTGGAATTTGTATGAGTCCCTTTCTCCCTCAATGGCCACAGCCATGGAACTTAATCCTTCTCCTGGCCCTCTTCATTTCTGGTAAGTGGGACAGTGTATTTTGTTCATTACTGTTATAGTCACCAAAGCTTCAGGTACGGAAATAATGCTTAAAACTAGCTCCAGGGTGGGGGATCTAGCCCAGTGGCAGAGTGCTTGCCTGGTGTTCGAGGCTCTGGGTTCAATGCCTAGCAATAATAATAGGAACAACCGTAACAATAAGAATGTACCACACAGTGGGGAAGTATAGGAACTCCCACGACAGACCAAACCCGCAAACTCTCGTTAATCCTTGTCTGATCTAGTGAAATCAATGGGATAAACGGCAGTAACAGTACAATGGCTGCCAAAACTAATCCCCAGCCTAAGTAATTGGTAAGAAATACTGTGAGGCCAGAAAGAGTGGTGCATCCCTGCAAATGGGTGCAAGTGCTCATGTGTGTTTGCACATTTTTACAATTACCCCATTTCACCCAGCTAGCTCGGGAGACAGTGTTGTGTGACAAAACATTTCTTGGGGAGACATAACACACATATTTGGGGAGACACAACATACATATACTCACCCCCAGTGAGAGAACCCACAACAGACTAAAGAATAGATACCACCCGAGTCCAGTTTGGTGAGCCACTGGGTTTTATTGGGATTACTTAAAGAAATATGGGTGAGGGTGAGGAGTTACAGGAGCAGAGCTGACTCAAAAACAGCTGCATCACCAAAGACCACCTCAGCACAAGAGAAAGCTCACAAAGCTGGGAACCTGGAGTTCCTGCCTGTGTGTCAGGCAGGCAGCTTAACAGACTGGAAATGTCCTTTCCAGGTCCCTCAGTTGGTCTACACCCCTTCCAGGCAGCTTTGCTGTTTTCTGCAAAGGTCCTAGGCATCTGGCCTGGTCTCAGAATGGTCTACACAGCTCAGCTCTACTTCTTCCGAATGGGATTCTCTGCTTTTACTGGTTACTCTGGCAGGGATAAGTTCAGTGAATCCAATCAGTTTCAGGGACTTTGTGAAGCTCTTTTGTTGTGTTTCTGTTCCTGCTTCAATCTCAGAGGGAGCTGTTGTACAACAGGCAGATTCTTCCTTTGTCTTTTGAGAGACTGGCAATGGTTTCACTGGTGGGGTTCATGCTTGAGACCCCCATCAAACGCACATTCCTGTTTAATATCACAATCATGATCATTTCATGATGGGAAACCTGAGGCTTAAAGTAGAGTAGCTACTTGACCATGGCAATGGAGTCCAGAAGCCATAGATCCCTCTGGCCACGCTTCTCTTTTGAAGAACGGCAGGGTAACATCCTTGTGGAGAGGGAGGAAGTCGAGTGTTCTTTGGCATGGCTTGCCTCTAATTTCTCTGTTCTTTTAAGTGCTTATCTGGGCCATGGGGAGAGAACTCGTTGTTGTTAAAAAAAAAAGTGTGTGTGTGTGGGGGGGGGCTCCTAGTGCTTTCCGCCTGAATACCAGCCAAAGAGCTTCGGGGAAGAATTGCTTCTCTGGCTGGCAGGGGAGAGGAATGGTCCCCAACAAGCACAAGTGCTGAAGGTTTTAGTAAGCAGGACCCTGGTTCCAGGGGACAAGCATCCTCCAAGAATTACACAGCAAACTGTGGCATGCATGGTCCAGCCCCAGGATTGGGGCTTTTCATGGTCAATTGCATCAGTCAGCATGTGCCATGCAGCTGCAGATAGCAAGAGATGACACTTGTAGGACTGGTGGCTGTAGGCATCTCAGCATCCTTTTCATTTAATTAAGACCTCAAAGCCACATTCTCCTTGGGAGTTGATTATATGTTTGCAAAATGGAGTTAACTCTTTGAAGTTTGGGCTCTTGGAGCCATGAATAAAGGCTTGCTTCGTGTCTCACCACAGTTTTGCTCCAGATTTGGCATGATGAATAGGTGGGGACAGTTATGGGGAAGCCCCTCTGGGCAAATTTAGTAACTGCATCTTTGTGGCCTGTGGGAGCTTAAAAAAAAAAAAACTTTTCTGAAATGCCATGCTCATGGAGTGCCCCGCCCCGAGGAAGATCTGGCTCTGACTACAAGGTCAGCAAATGCCCTCTGTCTTTAGAGCCTTCAGTTAGCAGTCACTGTCGTAGCTGTCTAGGTCACAGGGACACTTCTCTCACCTAACTGTGCTTTGTTCTGACCCTTCAGGAGCCCAAAGGGAACTTGAGCCATGAACGCCAATGATGGAGCTGATGAGGTGGCTCAGTAGGCAAAGGTGCTTGCCACTGAACCTGGTGACCGCAGTTTGATTGCTAGGACCTACTTGGTAGAAGGAGGGGATCAACTCTCCCTCGTTGACTATTTGATCTCTGACCTCACACATGCTGTGGCATGCACTCACTTGAACACACACATGTACACATACACACACCCACACTTAACTAATTAACTAATTAATTAAACAAACAAATAAAATATAGGAGGAGGAAAAAGACAACAATAGTGGGTTCAGACAAAAAGAGATGACAATTTTGCCAGTTATCTTAGCAGCTGTCATGATGTCCTGCAGTCTCTAAGATGCTGGGTCTCAAGTGTACTTTATCTATGCTCAGTTCTTCCCAGATCAACCTTTACAGTCTCCAGGAAACCTCAATATTGCCTTCTCCCACAACTTTGTCTCTTTAATCTGGGGCCGAGCCTGTCCCCAGCTCATGCCTGCCAGGTGGTCTTGGGACCTGTCTTAATTAAGGGTTTTACAGCTGTAAACAGACACCATGACTAAGGCAACTCTTATAAAGGACAACATTTAATTGAGACTGGCTTATGGGTTCAGAGGTCCAGTTCATTATCATCAAGGTGGGAACATGGCAGTGTCCAGACAGGCATGGTGCTGGAGGAGCCAAGAGTTCTACATCTTCATTCAAAGGGAGCCAAGAGCAGACTGTTTTCAGGCAGCTAGGAGAAGGGTCTCAAAGCCCACACCACAGTGACACACTTCCTCTAACAACCTAATCCAACAAGGCTACACCTCCTAATAGGGCTACTCCCTGGCCCAAGCATATTCAAACCACCACAGGACTCTTCTACATGCAACTCCTAAGCAGCCTCTGGTCTTGGATTACCCTTCACCCCACTGCTAGGGTACAAAGCTGTGCATAAAAGGGGGACATCAATCACCAGGTGTATTGCACAGAACTGAAGTTAGATCAATCAGTTCTCTTTGGATCCCACCCCATCCTTCTCCAACTCTACAGATGGCTTTCCTACCTTGCTTGTTCATACTCTCATTCATCTCAGCGGCCACCAATGGTTCTCCTAGGGAGATGGCATGCTGATGAAATACAAGTACAATGTAGTGGGGACACACATTCTGGAGCAACAGTCCATGCTCTTGGTCTGGGGAGAATTAATTCTATCTTGCCTTGAGCACAGGGTGATGGTCCTTCCAGGCACATAGTTAACATTTCAGTTCATCTGGAGAACTCCCAAGGGAAGCTCCCTGACTCGGTGAGGTCTCCTGGGAAAAGTATCTAGAAGGTTTGCACTTTCCACTAGTGTAGGGCTGAACTCAAAGCATGGATGCCTGGGAATGTGGGGATGCAGTAAGGCCTGTGGTGTCCCTGGAAGCCAGCAGGGTACAGACAATGACGTAGAGAAGAAGTGCAGTCTGCCACATATAACCTGCACCCTGCTCTGCAATCAGGCCTTTCTCAAAGTTGGGGTAAACATTCTGAGGGCAAAAAGCCAAAAATAAAACAAATAACAAACAATCAGAAAACAAAAAAAAAAACCCAAGAAAACTTTAGAGAGGAGAAACTTGGCTAGAAGGATCATCTCGCTTCTTCCCGGGCATGCCTGATCACCTACCTGCAGGTGATATCTGAAAACCAGATTATTCTGTGGATGCCCAGGAAAGGAGTATGGTATTTAAAGAACATCCTGGAGATGAGCATGGTGGTGTGTTGTGGCTTTGGTTTATTGTTTATATGATGTTAACTGAGTTCCCAAAGTCACGAGAATTTACAGGTCTACATATGAGATGCTTACGGGCCATGCCCCCATCTGGTTCTAATTGGTAAATGAAGTTGTCAGTGGCCAATGGCTGGGCAGGGAGACAGAGGTGGGACTTTGAGGTTCCCAGACAAGGAATACAAGGGAAGAAGAGAATCGCCTTTGCTGAGAAGGAGAAGGTCACAGCCTGAAAAGTGTAGAAGTGTAGGAGAGAGAGACAGAGACACTGCCAAGATCTAAGAGTCGGGCGTCATAGCCCACGAATGCCTGGGTCCATGGCAGCCAGAATGGAGAATAGGTTTTAGTAAGTAATAATTCAGGAATATCGGAGGGGAGAATATATTAGCCATGGGGAGATTTGGAAGTCCCCAGTCATTGCACTGTTTAAGGCATATTAAAAGAGAAGGCTCTCTCTCTCTCTCTCACACACACACACGACATACAGAGAGAGAGACTGAAAAGAGAGAGAGAGAGAGAGAGAGAGAGAGAGAGAGAGAGAGAGAGAGAGAGAGAGTACACTTAGGACATTTAACCAACAGCTAACTGGCTAATTCTTTTGTTGTGGAAGCAGTAAACCTAACACTCATTTCTATTCTGAGGCTGAGTTTTCGAATCAAGCTTTCCTCTAGCAGAGTCAGTACTCCCAAGCAGAGGAGGATAGGTTATTGAAAGGATACAAGGCTGCATTCTTAGTCTTGTCTATACTTTGACTTACATAAGCCCAGGGGGCCCATCACCCTGGCTGGCTCTCGTGGAGCTTGAATGTAACAGATATTTGCTTCAGGTTTGTTGGCCTGGCTTCTCCAAGGTAGAGAACTTCAGCTCTGGGTCCCTGCAGTGGCCAGCCTTCATGTATGTCTTGCAGAACAAGTCTGACCACAAGGTCACAGAGACACTAATCAGGTCACTGTGGGAAAGGTTGGAATCTGGGTTCAGCTGTCAGAGAGGAGGACCCCGTCTACAGCATTGACTTCCTGGCTCCGGAATATCATAGTTTGCTGTAGATTATGTAAGAACTGTCTTATGGGACAGCCCAGACCTGAAGAGTGAGCCCCAGTGATCCAGTTCTTCTAGGAGCTGACCTGACTCAGCATCTTGCTCTGCCTTAGCCAGTTCCTCGGCTATGCTGGGAGTCTTCCCAGAGTGAGTTACTCATATTCCATGAACAAGACAGGAATGATAGGGATGTTACTGGCCCACGGTTAGGTGACGCTCCAAGATCCTGGTGATAACCATCCCTGCTGCTGCCACTTGTGAAGTGTGCCACTTCATCGTTGTCATTATCTGATACCCTCCTCAGCAGGACAGACTTGATACAGAAGACCCAGTCTCTGCCCTCCAGGAGTTGAGAAGGTTTAACTGCGTTAGTAATGAACCTACAGATAGCAGAGAAGATGGAATCTTTAGGCTATGTCATCAGACCCCACGCCTACATCTGACTGGAACTGCTAGGGAGTGACTGGTTTTCATTAAGGGAGCAAGACTACACACACACACACACACACACACACACACACACACACACACCCCACAAACTCACACACATACACACACACACTCACACACACACATACACACACTCACACACACACACACACATGCACTATATATATATATATATATACATATATATATAGAGGGGGGGGAATCATACAATAGCCCAATCTAGCCTCAGATTCACAGCAATCCCCCTGCCTTAGCTTTCCAAGGACTGGGATTATGGACATGATTCACGATAGGTGGCCCATCCACCTCCTTTTAAACAGCTTCAATAAATTGCACATGCTTAAAGTCTGAGTCTGTGATCTGATGAGCTTTCATATATGTCTGCCTTGTAAAACATGGTCAAGACCATGACTACACCCATCTCTTGACTTCATTCTCCCTTAATCCCTTGCATCCATTTGAAATCCCCTTCTTCCTGCCCCTCCTGCCTCACACCCAGCCTAGCGCTCATCTGCTGCCACTCATTTCGGACTTCCTTCCCTTTTCTAGGGTTGTTTGAGAATGGAATCACATGGCATGCCCACACTTTTGTCTGTTCTCTTCATCCTACAGCACAGCATTATTTGAAAGTCCGCCCACCCATTGTCCCTTCTTATTGGTAAAGTCAAGGTACATTAGCAGGTACACACCAACGTATTTATTCACATGTTGAGGGGCCTTTGAGTGCTCTTTAGTCTGGGGATGGTTATGACTAGAACAGCTAAGACTATGAATTTACATAGTCTTATTTGACATAGTCTTATTTACAAAGTCTTGTTTGGTTGGGGTGGTTGGGGAGGACCAGGGTCTCATGCTAAGCCAGTGAGCACCACTGAGCTGCCTCATGAGCCCAAAGACAAGTGTTTATGTGAACATATGCTTTTATATCGTTAGTAAGCACCCAGGGGTGGGATGGCTTGCCTGTGTAACAAGTCTGTCTTTAACTTTTAAAGAAGTTGTCAAACTGTCTTCCAACGTGATTAAACAACTTTACAACTCCAACGGCTGATTATGGGAGTCCCAGTTCCCCCAAGGCCTTATCAGCATTTGATGTGTTCAGTGGTTTTAATTTTAGGCAAGTGTGTATCATAGTATCTCATTGTGGTTTTCGTTTGCATCCCTCCACCCTCTGTGATTAATGACCTTGAACATCTTTTCCCGTGCTATCTATATATCTTCTTTGGTGACACTCTCTGAATATTTTACATTTCCAAATTGAGTTATTTGTCTTCAGTAATTGAGGTGTTTTATTTTCACAATTATTTTCTGAGACAGGCCCTCCCTATATAGCTTTAATTGGCCTTAAAGATGTATATAATTCAGGCTGAACTCAAACTCATAATTCTCCTGCTTCAGCCACTAGTAGGATAGTTTCTGTGATTGTGTTTTACACACACATCACACACACTATTCACACAGACTGCACACACACTCACACACATACACACACTTACACTATATATATTACACATACCATGCACACATACACACTACACATGTGCACATACATACATATGTGTGCGCGTGTACACACACACACACTTGCAGATGAACTAGTAATTCACTCACAGACAGAACAGCAGATGGAACCTGTGTCATCAGACCCCACACCCACATCTGACTGGAATTGCTGAGGAATGACTGGTCTTCACTAAGGGACCAGGACTACTGCCTCCTCCCTATTTGGTGCTGACGTTAATCCCAGCACTTCAGAGACAAATGTAGGTGGATCTCTGTGAGTTCAAGGACACCTTGATCTACATAGTAAGTTTTAAGCTACATTGTGAGAACTTCTCTTAAAAATAAATAAATATCAACATTAAATTTTATGTGTGTACATGTGTTTGGGCAAGTGAGTATGTATGTGGACATGTGTGCCACATTGTGCGTATGTAAGCCAAAGGACAATACTTAGAAGTAAGTTTTCTCTCCATGTAGTGGAGATTCAGTGGTTGAACTCAGGTCATCAGGATTGGCAGCAAGTACCCTGACCCGATAAGCCATCTTACCAGCCCAATTTTAAACTGTAGGCAGGGTTTCACTTTGTAGCCCTGGATGGTCTTGAACTAGCTATGTAGACCAGAACGGTCTTGAACTCATGAAGACTAACGTACCTCTACCTTTCCTGAGTGCTGGGATTAAAGGCCTGCACCACCAAACTTGGCTCCGGTTTTAAATCTTGGTGCTATTTAGATCAGTGAACTGATGTAGTCTATCTAATGTTTTTCTGTGCAGCTTAGGAAATCTTTGCCAAATCCAATACTACAAGGACTTCTTCTAACTCAAACTTTCAATCCAGTCATTTTAATCAATGATCCATTTTGAGTTGATTTGGGGAGGGGATTTCTTCACAAAATATGTATAAATTCAGTTCAGTTATCTTAAAATTCCTGGTGCTCTGAGTCAATGTTCTCCCTTCCCCCTCGAAAAACTTCCAGTTGCACTTCTTTGTGGAGCTATGACCCACTCTCATCTCAGATGGCTCCTTCATCCACCATCTGACCTCTCTCTGCATCCCCCAGAACGTTGAGAAGTCAAAGATTCATCCTCACCCAACTCCTGACTCCTCTGGAGCATCTTGTGACATTGAGCGTGGGGGTGGAGGGTCGCGGGAGCAAACTGCATTTCTCTCAGGTGATCCCAGTTTTCTTTTTCTCTTTCTCCCCCAACCCCTTTAGACTGATCCTCCTGTAGCCCAGGCTGGCTTCAAACTCAACTTGTAGCTGAGAAGTGGCCTTGCTATCATCTTCCTTTATACTAGTATTATAGTAAGTGCCACCACACCTGGTTTGTGTGGTCCTGGAGATTGATTCCATGTGTTCCAGTGTGCTAGACAAGCAACTGACCAATTGTGTTATGGCCTCAGCTCCCCCACCACCACCACCACTCTCAAGGTCTGAGTTTTTATTTCCAGTGCTAATTGCCTTCCTAGACATCCATCTATTGCAGTGAGGAACTGGGGCTCTTCACTGGGAGAGAAAACTCAACTGGGTATCAATTAGCCTGGTACCCTTGTTGGCACATAAGGACACCCACTAGTCATGAAAGGAAGCAGTCTTCAGAGGGTGGGATTGATCTCTTCCCTTCAGGAGTGAGGAAAACGAAGGCTTCACAAGACTGGGTGACCTGGTTCAAGTCATCCACAGAGGGCCACCCTCTAGAGAGTGTCAACCTCTGGGCCACACTGCCAACCACCTGGCTGTCACCACTGAAAAAGGACTGAGCTTAGACCTCTCATTCCCCTGGCTAGCTGTTCTTGCTTTTTAAATTTTGCAAATTGCATGGGGGGGGGGGGATTTTCCTGCTCCCAAGAAAAGCCCCATGTTCTTTTATGGTTTCAAAGAAAGGCAACTTCAATGGGCAAGGGACTTCAAAGACTGTGTTTAAGGTCTTGGCTAGAAGTCTTCAAAGCGTGTATTTAAGGCTGTGAGTGTAAGTCAAAGGATTGGATTCGGCAGAGGGTGGCTCTCCCCCTTTTAGAAGGACTGGGCTTGTTTTCTTCTGCCTTTTGTTGGGTCCGGAAAGGAGGTGCTCCTGTAGGGCTGAGGGGTCAGTTCACAGCACTGAGGCTGTGTAGGAAGGAGGAAGAGAAGGAAGGGGGGAGAGAAGGGAGGAGGGATGGAGGAGAAGGAACAAAGGAGGGAAGGGAGAGAGGGAAAGAGAAAGAGGGAGGCGAGGGCAAGGAGGGGCTGTCTGACATCTCTTTCCCCAGCCCTACCCACTACAGGCCTTCTAAAGAGCTTCATTATCCCTATCATGGCCCATGTTCCTCAGCCTGGCCAAGTTACCAGCTATTCCTTGGGCCTCTGTCTGCCTGGTTGAGCTAGTGATTTAAAGATGAACACACCCTTTATCTGGTCCTCATACTGCTCAACTTTGCAACAACCATCTTTTGCCCTCTGCTAAGGAGGCGAAAAAGCCAACATGGGTCCCACTGTCTGTCACCCAGGAAACAGGCATGTTTCCTGTCCTGGCACTCTAGACCACATGGCCACTTTGACATGTGGCAAGCCTGTCTCTGGAGCTCAGTCTTGTGGAACCTCTTTCCCTGTGGCCCGGAACTGATCCTTGGGCTTCATGCATTCCCCTCTGCTTAGCTTTCCCATGTGTCTTCAGCAGAGAAGGGTCTATCCCTGCTTCATACCATTGTGTCTCTTCAGCACGGACATCATCCACTTGCCAAATCCCAATGGGTCTCAGTCATCAGATTTTTCCCAAGGTTGACTTTTGGTAGGAAGTGGACAAGTTTGCAGACTGCACTCTGTCGTTTTCCTCTGAGTCCTAGAAAGGAAAGAGGTGAGGGTGGGTGCAGTTAGGCAAGCCATGGTCAGAGCTAGAGGCTGGGATGGATAACAGCTGGCATTCAGCTTCAAAGGTAAGAGAGGCAAGCACCCAGAGAGGCTCAGGGCTCAGAGCAGGTCCCTACCCCACCCTGGAATACTCCTGCCCACAGAAACATCTCCATTGCTTCACACACAGGATGGCCTGAGGCGGGGGTGTCTCCATGGTGCACACGCCCATACTGCACATGCCAGTCTCCAGGGGCATGTGCCTCACCCTCCAAGCTGTCCTGCTCAGGAAGGAACCTGCTCTATGAAGCTTCTCCTCATCCCTTTGAACATAAGAATTCTAAAACAAAGCTGCAGAGAGGGCTCAGCAGTTAAGAGCACTTGCTGCTCTTTCAAAAGACCCAGGTTCGGCTCCCAGCACCTAAACGGCCCTTCACAACCACCTGTAACTCCAGTTCCAGGGCATCTGACGCCCTCTGCTGGCCTCTACAGGCACTGCATGCACATAGTGCACATAATATACAGGCAGGCAAAGCACTCATACATATAATAAGTAAATATATCTTTAAAAAGAAACAAAAGCACTGACTGTGGATATAGCTCAGCCATAAATAGGGCACATGCCCAGCATGTACAATGCCCGACACTGAAAATAAAGACAAAACAAAAACAAATCTGTAAGCAAGAATGCCAAGCTCCATGTGGGATACTTCCAAGAGACTCAAGTACAAACTGGGCATCGTCTCAGCTGTTAGTGAACTTGCTGCCTATTAGAAATGTTGACACTCGAGCCACATGCAAAAATAAAGCAAGTCTGGGCTGATTGCTAAAGGAAGGGGATAGTTCATGATAAGAAGCCATTCTGGATGAAACTTTCTGAGAGCAGGAACTGGAGAAGTGAGTTTCAGGAGAAGAGTGTGTGTGTGAGCTGAGGCATGAGGTTGGGACTATGCAGCCAGTGTTCAGTGGCCAGTGAACAGGCAGCATTGCCTGTGTGTGTGTGTGTGTGTGTGTGTGTGTGTGTGTGTGATTGCAAGGAAGGTAGATGAGCCTGCTCTGACAGCAGCTTGGGACTAACTCATAAACATCCTTGAAAGCCAGCCTTATAGACACGACGTCTGAGTCAGACAAGTAGGCCTGGCTTTGCTGCTTCATAGCTGGGAACCGTGGGCAAGTTATTTGATCTCTCAGAGCCTCGGTTTCCTCATCGTAACCCCGGGATGAAGTGGCCGGGAGGAGCAAATGAAGGGATGGTTTGGAATGTAGACATCGATGCTCCTGTATTCAGCCAGCACTGAACAAAGCATAGCGTTAGCATTAGCTGTTCACTGTAGGTTTCCAGAAGGGATGAGTAGGAGGTAGTAAGCCTCCTTCGTGGCCTCAAAGGAGGGGTTAGGAGAATCAGGTGACAATAAGAACTGGAGGTGGGGTAGGGAGGTCCTGGTTACAAAGGCCTGAGGGTGAACTTTATGTTTCTCATTTAGACATGGGCAGAATTGGGGCAAGGAGGAATAAACTCAAGATAAGGTGGGCAGGCTGGGGGGACTATGTAGGGAGAGGTACCTGAAGACCGCCACTTGTGATCTCCATCACAGGCTGAGTGTCAGGAAATCCACCATGAAGGAAGCTCAGCTCAGAGCATGAGGTGTTGGGAAGAGAAGACTGGCCACACTCAGACAGGCACCATGGCAAGTCTGGGGCCTTGTCAGGAGGCAGCTGCAGAACTGGGGAATGGAGGTTGAGGTTTCTAAAGTCACACGGAGCTGGAAGCATGGTCCATTGGTCTCTCACTCATGCTCTCTCTCTCTCTGTCTGTCTCTGTCTCTGTCTCTCTCTCTCTTTCTTTCTCTCTCTCTCTCCCTGTATAGACACACACACACACACAGAGACACACACCAAATAAGATTCAAGTTTTTAGAATACTACTTATAATTCCTTGGAATTATTTTTTTTCCTTTTCTTCCTTCCTTTCTTCTTTTCTCCCTCCCTGCACCCTCCCTACTAACTATACTCCTTAAACAGAAGCTGGTAGACTTCATGCTCTGTGAACTTGAGTAAGCCTCTTCCCCCATTTAAACCTCAGCCTTGCCTTCCTGGTCGTTGAAAGAACAGATGAGAAAATGAAGGTGAAGAGCCTAATTCATTTCCTGGCATGATGGTTCTCTTCCCTATTAGGGCCTCGTGGGACTGCATCCCTGAGACTGGATCCAGTAGCCTCCCAGCCTTCCAGTCCCAGGCCCTTCTTCTAAGGTTCTTCTCCGTCTATTCTTCATCCTCATCAACCATTGAGGTACCTTTTCAAAGTTTGACCCTACAAGGTGTGTGCGTGTGAATGTGTGTCACTGTGTGTGTCTGTCTGTGACTCTATGTCTCTGTGTGTCTGTGTGTGTGTCTGTGTGTGTGTGTGTTGGGGTGAGTCCAGCAACACAATCAAACTGAGCCAGGTGCCAATGATGGGGGAGACACTTGACCTACAGCTCCACTGCTAAGAACAGAAAGAACCCTGCGAGTATCTGGACTCATGGTCTCAGCAACCTTCTAGGAAGGGCTGCTCTTGGGCTCATGAAGGTAGGTTTTACTGCAGATGGCTCAAGGTGCCTCGGTGAGTGAGCTGAGCCTCTGAGGAACCTCTTTCCTTTGGATCTAGAAGCCAGTGGGGAGCGTCCCCTCCAAAGTTAACTGGCTTCCTACCCAACCAAGGATGTCCCTCTGGACCATGGAGAGCTAGAATAAGAGAGGAGTTCCCTGTGGCAGTAAAGAGTCAGGTCTGCACCTTCCCCATCCTTTTCCATTACAATCCCGCTGCCCTCATCTGCCAGGGGCTCTGCATTGCCTCCTCACACGGGAGGAGTTGAGGGGTTTCCAAGGTTACAGCCACTGCTTTCTGTGGATGTTGGTCTTCTTCACAGTGGCAGTCCCCAAACTCAGGGTCAGATGATGTAGCTGTCTCCTGACTCCTCAGCCCCACTTGGTGTCAGTTAAAGAGTCTTGTCCTTCCCTGAATCTTGCCTTAGTCCAGTGGTCCTCAACCTTCCTAATGCTTCGACCCTTTAATACGGCCCCTCACGTTGTGATGATCCCAACCATAAAAATTATTTTGTTGCTACTTCATAACTGTAATTTTGCTACTGTTATGAATCATAATGTAAAATTTTTAAAAAGATTTATTGTTATATGTAAGTACACAGTAGCTGTCTTCAGACACACCAGAAGAGGGCATCATATCTCATTACAGATGGTTGTGAGCCACCATGTGGTTGCTGGGATTTGAACTCAGGACCTTCAGAAGAGCAGTTGGTGCTCTTAACCTCTGAGCCATCTCGTCAGCCCCCTAATGTAAATATTTAATAGACATGATATCTGATATGCAACCTGCAAAGGGATCTCAACCCACAGAGAACCTTGCTTTAGTCATGTCTGTACCCTTGGATCTTATATGTTTTAATTCCTTACGCTAGATGAAATCTGTCAGACAGGTTGGGTGTGTCCATATCATGGGAGCAAGCAAGACAAAATCCCAGCCAGATTGGCCCTTCCAGGTTTCAGAGTCCTGTAGGGCAAGGATCAGGGCACAAAACATCAAGTTCAGCCACTAAGCAGCACAGACATAGGGGAATACATTATGCTACATTTTTATAGCATTCATCCTAAGGCAAAGTCACTTTTTAATCAAACACAGCACTTTCAACACTTTACTTATATCTGTGGATAAAACAGTGATTTAAACAAGTCATCCAAGATATATATATATATACACACACATACACACACATATATATACACACATATATATATATACACACACACATATATCTTTCAGCACTATATATATATGCATACACACACATATACATATATATACATACACACACACACACACACATATATATATATATATATATATATAGCCCTCTTTCCCAAACCAATTAAGAAGCCCCAGTCCCTGGGCCGTGGCAGTGACAGCCTTTGGAGAATACAACCATTCTCAGAGGATTCTGCTACATCCTAATTATCCAGTGGGGAATTGGTGTGTCTTCACGGGAAGCCATTACCAAAAGCTTTTAGCATGAGCTGTCTCAAAGAAACTCCCCACAGGAACAAAGGGAGGAGAATTAGGTGAGTGCCAATTTCAGCTCTCACTCTGGCACCAAGAAGGCGAACATTCCCGTGTCATGCTCTAAAATCTAGAACTCCTCTGGAATTCTTTGAGCTCCCATAGCGGAGGCTTGGACTTCATTGGAGGTACTTCTGATCTTACATCATAAGATGTTTTCTGAGATTTACCTCGTTGCCTTCTTGGCCTGGACTGCTCTTTCTTCCTCTATCAGCTGAGAAAAATCTGCCTATCACCCAAGAGGTGGTTCAGTGGGCCCTCTTCACCAAAGCCTGCCCTGCTCTTGAACTCTCTCAACAGAAAACCCAGCCCATCCAATTCTGCTCCATCTGCAGCACCTGCGCAACACACCTTTCAACACTCTCAGGGCCTACTCACCTTGTTCACCTGTGAGCAGAACCAGCCGTAAGGTAGCTGCCCTTGGAGTTGGGTGTGAATGAAAAGGAGAGAATATCATTGCTATGCCTGACTTCCTCTAGTATGTTCTAGAACATTCTTTCATTGATGCATTAATAAACTATGAATTGCACTTCTATTGGATTATGGAATCCCTGAGAACAGGCCTGAGACCTCACTGTCGATGTCCCTGGGGCCCCCTTTTGAGGCCTGGTTCTACAAACATGGCTGTCAGTGAGTGAATAGTAGGGCATTCATTCATCTTTCTTTTGAGAACAGCCAGGGCAGGACTCCATCTAACAGGTTCCCTGATATGCTCACTAACGACAGGAAAGTGTGGCTTTCTGACTTTCCTAAGCCAATTGGGGTTGTAGCTTGAAAAATGTTAAAGCAACAGGATATTAGTCAGCCTATCTCCATGAAAGGTACAGTAGGATACTTTCTAGAAAAGCTGACCTTGAAGGAGCCTATGTGTGGGAAATAAGTACTAAGCTATCTAGCATGGGGACCATGGCTGGTTCTGTCTAGGGGTGAACATGGGGAGAAACCTCTATCCGTGTCATTTTAGCTCAGAAAAGCCTTTGATTCTAGCTGCCCCTTCAGGTTTGGCTATGGTGAGGGCACTTTGAACTCCAGCTACCTACATGCATGTCTAGTCCCCAGTGCAGAGGGTCCCCAGAGCATGGTCTCTGGTAATGCATCTTTCTTCTTGGACTCCATCGGCAAAGACTGATTTTCCCCAGGCTTCTCAACCTTGGTCCTTGACTGGTCTGACTGGGAGTCCTCGTGGCCAGCAGGACCCCACTCTTGACAACGCATCTAAGCCTAGAGCTGAATAGGAAACTCACATAGTAGGGTGCATAGGAAGTCAGAGGGCCAGACTTGCTCAGGACTCAAGGACATCCGATAGAAGGTCAGGGCTACCTGGGAGGTCACCGAAGCCACCAGGCGCTCACGTGGCTTTTTGTGGTCATTCTGTGTATACAGGAATCACTGAGAAGCAGGGTCTCTCACTCACCTTGGAGCTGTGAGCTTCAGCCTTTCTCATGCTGTTTCCAGCAGACGCAAAGAATACAGATTGGCCAATGCCTTGGAACCTCCCGATTATCCATGGGGCAGAGGCCTGGGCCTCCTGGATTTCTGAAGGAAAGATGAAACCAGCCTGCCTACTCTGCTAAGGACAGAGTTCCTCTGTGTATTTTTCTGTATGGGTGGAAGTGGAGACATTCCACCCAACCCCTATGCCCCAAAGTACTGGCTGAGCCACATTATGACCCATGCGGCTATCCTTCCCAGGAGAGCAGCTCTCCCTGAGGCCTGGAATGTCTGCTCTTTCTGGCCCTTCACACACTCCCTCCCTTTGAATCGTTTACACCCCACCCCATGTGGACCCACAGCATCTCCCAGCCCTGTCAGACACACATGTGGACCCTGCCCCCAAAGACCCCTCAGGCAGACAGCCAACAACCAACTGTGTGCCTGGTCTGTGGAACACAGAGAAAGAAAGAACCATGCACAATGTGACCTGCCAAAGTCAAGAAAGCTTCCCTAGAAAGGGCACAACTGAGCGGAGCCTTGATGAAGGAATAGGAGTTCTCTGATGGATGAAGCCAAAGACTAAATCAGCCATCTTGGTCAACCCAGGCAGACACAGATAATGTTTGGGTTATCCGGAGAGCAAGAACCTTGAAGATTATGAACAGTGATGATATCTTGGATAAACACAGCCTCCTCTTCCTCCTCTTCTTCAATACTGTTTATATATGACACATACAAATATATGTAATACAGGAGATGTACATTTGGATGGATGGTTTCCACCTATGTACATACGTGTGAAACCAACACCAAGGCAATGACAACCACATCCATTCCTCCTGTCCCTTTGTGAACTCTCCCTTCCACCCACTGTCACCCGGCAGTCACTCATCAGTAGCACTCTGTCACTGTGTAGATGGGTTTAAATTAACCTAATGGTATTTCTCTTAATTAACTTTTTTTATTTTGTGTGTGGTGTGTGCATATGTGGGGGTAGGGGTGCATACCACAGCATGTTCGTAGAGGTCAGACGACAAGTTCAGGAAGTCAGTTCTCTCCTTCTACCCTGTGGTCCCTGAAACTGAATTTGGGGTCATCAGACTCTGTAGCAGGCACCTTTATTAGCTGAGCCATCTTGACAACCTGGGTTTGAATTTTCTGATTTTTCAATAAATAGGACCATCTAGTACATATTCTTTCTACTTGCTCTTTTACTCATCATGTGGCTGAGCATATTCATGAGTGGTCCCGGCTTCTTGGTAAGTATTACTTCCTCCTTTGGATTATACCCCGATTTCCCTTCTCACCTGATGGTGGGTATTTGGATAGCGTTCAGCTTCGGCCTGTTATAAATACAGTTGATGTGTGTGTTTGTGTGCAAGTGTTTATGTAAAAAAAACAAGCTTTTACTTCTCTTGGATAAATACCTGGGCACGGAATGCCAGATCAGATGATAGATTTATGCTTAAATCTTTTTAAACTTTTTTTTTTTTTTTTTGAGACAGGGTCTCTCTACATAGCCCTAGCTGCTCTGGAATTCACTATGTAAACCAGGCTGGCAAACTCACAGAGATCCACCTGCCTCGAAAGTTCTGGGACTAAAAGTCTGTGCCACCATCCATGTCAAGGTTGTTTGTTGGTTGGTTGGTTGGTTGGTTTGGTTTTTTTATGTTGTTGTTTTTCAAAACAGGGTTTCTCTGGGTGGCCCTGGCTGTCCTGGAACTGGCCCTGAAGACCAGGCTGGCCTCAAACTCAGAGACCTGCCTGCCTCTCCTCTCAGGCCCTTCTTTTAAACTTAAAAACAATTAAATTTATTTATGCAGGGTGATAGGGAGGCATGGCACAGAGGGTCCTCTCTTCTGTCACTGGGTACTGGGGATTGAACTCAGGTTATCCATCTTGGTGGCCAGCACCTTTGTTTACCCTCCGATTCATTTCGCCAGCCTTTTAAATTCTTATTACATTTATTTATCCGTGAGGGGTGGGGGTGGAGGGGCTGGGATAGTGCGCATGTGTCACGGTGCCCATATGGAGACCAGAGGACAACCTATAAGAATCAATTATTTCCTTCCAGATGGAGACTCAGCTGCAAGCACCTCCACCTGCTGAGTCATCTCAGGCTCTATGGTTCGTTTTTAAAAAGACATTTCAGAAGAACTTTTCCAAAGCGCTTGCTCCATTTTACATTTCCTCCTCTCTGAGGCTCCCACATGCCCTTTCTCGATTGGCTGCTGCAAACTGCAGGAAGGATTTCAGAACTGAGTCCCCACTGGATTTGTCCAGTTCGTGACTTCCACCAAAGTCCCAGGGCCTGGGGCAAGGAGTGGGGTGTATCTGGAAATCTTTCAGGGATGCTGCATCCTCTCAGCTGGCTGCCAGCTCTGGGGATGTGTTAGAGGGTGGAGAACTTGAGCAGGATTGGAGGTCACAAAGGACAGAGCCCTTGAGACAGTTCCTCTGGCCTTGAAGATGACAAATCTCATAAATTATAGGCCAAATATCAATCATAGAAACTAGTTTCCTCGTGAGCACATATCTAAGCTGGTGTCAGGGCCCCCAAGGGTTGCAGGACTGATCTCAGACTCTGCAGACGTGGTCCCCAGCTAGAACCCCCCAGAAAGAAAACATATTCTAGGAGGCCAGAGCCCTGAGGACTTTTCTTTTCCTGGGTGAAAGGATGTTGATTTAGACCCATCCTCTGATGGAAAGACCTGGTAGACAATAGTCAGGACCGATGTCCCTGTCTGCATAGCCTCTGCTGGGGCCTGGCCTTTTTCTCTGGTCAAGTCCCCTATTTGGGACTTGGAATCCAGATGTTAAGAGATAATATAACCTATAGGGCATAAGCTCCACTGGAATTCGAGGTGTGCTCATTTCTTCATGTATCTATCCATTCATTTATATATCAATAATCCTTATCAAATCCAGAGATGACCCAGGAAGGCCTGGCTAAGTAATTGAGGCAACATCCATCACGGGGAACACTAACAGCTTCCCCACAACACAGTGATTAGATATGGTTTGGGTTAGAAAGATCCCTTAAAGCCAAAATGGAGGAGACAAACCATCAGGCACGGACCACCACAGGAAGATCCGTAGGAAGAGGTAAGGGAGACTCAGAGTGGAGCAGTGGTGGGATAATTCAAAGCCCAGCAGGGTGGTTGGCATGAGTCCAGGGCTGCCTCCAGTCTCCCTGGCTCTACTCAAACTGTTGTCATCAGTCACCAGCAAACATGGATTGTGTAAACAATAAACAGATGGGGCATGGTTGGAGGGATGGAGGCTGGCGGTTAGGTCCCAGCAGAGAAGCCTTCAATGATCACTCAGCCGTGACAGTTGGGCCAGGGCACATATCTACTCAGATCCCCGACTCATCCCTCACCTGCTGTCTGGGCAGCCATTCTTCACGGAGATGACTGTAGGGGGACACCCGGCTAGCAGGAAGCCACTGACACACATTCCACAACTATTAACCTGAAATGGCTCCCAACAGCTCAGTCACCTGTAACACAAAAGCACAGAAATCCCTTCCTGCTCCCCTCAATTCCTCAGGGAGTTGATGAAGTCCCAAGGACCATATCCTTGAACTTCTAGGAAGGAGAGAACTCAGTTTCCCTTGGATAGTTCTTCAAGACTGGGACGTAATGGAGGGGAAATTAGAACCTGGGATGGAGAGGTCTTAATACTTGCTGAAAGTTGAGTCTCAGCTGCAATCACCACCAAGCTTTTGGAACAAGGGACTCCTGTGTTTGTTGTTGTTGTTGTTGTTGTTGTTTGGCTGTACACAGTGAGCAGAACACCAGTCCTGCATGTCTTGTCATCTCCACAACCCACAGATGAACCCAGAGGAGTGACACCTGCCATAACCAGAGTTCACCTTCAGAACAGTATGCAGTGCCAAGGGACAGAGGAGGGAGGAACAGCAGGCAGAGGTTCGGGGATTGCTTATGGATGAAAAATCCTTGGAGATGCATGGTAAAAGCAGGCAGCCCGTTTCCATCTCTGTGCCACCTAGATAGGGAGATGACAAAACAGTATTTCACCCCATTGAGCTGATCCTGGATCCTGATCAAAGGACCTGATCCTGATCAAAGCTGTGTTTGTGTCCCTCTTCTCTGGCCTGGGTCATGGATGGTGAAGACTTGGGGCTCAGGTCTTTCGAACCAGGTTGAAATACACTGAAGCTGTTCTTCCCGTTTCTCTTGCTCAGATGGCCACTTACCAGCCAGTTGACGCTGAGTGTCAGCAGTGAGTAGCTCCCCACCGGAGGTCTAAGTCAGGCCAGTGGGAGAATTTGGTTTGGTTGAGAGGAAAGTATCTCTGGATCAATGGCTTCCTGCCTGGGACTTGTCTATGAATCTTGATGCCTCTGGGTTTTCAGAATCAATGTCCAGAACCGGGAAGGCACTTAGAGCCACCCACTTTACCTGCCATTTGATAGGTGATGAAGCAGAGACCCAGAGAGGGGAGACAGGCCACAAAACCCTAGCCAGAAATGGTCAACCTTGTTGGCCTAAGCTCCAGGGGATTCCAGGACATCCACTCTTTGACTTTCTGGGATGCACTTCTGGGAGCTTCCTGGGGATCATTGGCTCAGTCCCTGTTGCTACCTTGGCATGTTCCCTGTCCTGAGGTGCCTCTAGCACCACCTGACCTTGTTTATGGAGTGTCTCAAAGAGAGACTGCCTGGGTCAGGTCTGCTGGGTGAACGAGGCCTTCCTGTTGGCCAAGCTCTCCCCAGGCTCAGAAAGAGCTGTCAGGCGTCTAAGGCTAGAGTCCAGCTAGACTCTGACTCAGTGCAGAAGATAAGGTTGGTGCAGAGCTGGGCAGTGCCTGGCACAGAGAGCAGGGCTAGGCTTGTAGCTCTCATTCTCAGCCAGGTCATTCCACCGGTCCTTTGATAGTTAAGTCAGAGCTGGGTACTGAGTGGTAGTGCCAGCCTGCAAAACCACAGGAAGAAAGTCTAACAGGCCGGGCGGTGGTGGCGCACGCCTTTAATCCCAGCACTTGGGAGGCAGAGGCAGGTGGATTTCTGAGTTCGAGGCCAGCCTGGTCTACAAAGTGAGTTCCAGGACAGCCAGGGCTATACAGAGAAACCCTGTCTCGAAAAACCAAAAAAAAAAAAAAAAAAAAAAAAAAGAAAGTCTAACAGGAGGGCAATTGAGCTCAGGCCAGATATCCAGGCTGAGCAGCTCTGGACCCAGTGAACAAATCCCTCCTGAGGACCCAGGTCCCAGGGGAGTAGTGCATATCTCTTGTAGCCCTGCCTTGGTGCTGCTGCTGGGAGCGGGGTGGGGGTGGGAAGTGGGGGCAGGAGGGCAGTGTTCCTCTGGAAAGGGAGGAATGCGGAAGGTCTGGGGAGGGGAGGGAGGCTGGGTTCTTAGTATATTAGTATAGCAAACATTCTCCCAGGCCTGATACCTTGACACCCCCTGGAGCGGAAGATGTTGGTGCATGGATCAGGGTAGTATAGTCTTGTTTCTAGGGAAACGGAGGTTCTCCTGGCCGGGGTGGGGGGGGGGTTGTGGTGGTGGTGGTGGTGGTGGTGGTAATCTCATTGATAAAATAATTTTAAAGTAGGATCACAAGGAAGGTTGAGGACAGTTTTATTTAGATTTTGCAAGAAAAAAACAACAGAGCAGGCAAACTGTACATCTTGGCAGCTGCCAGGAATGAATGAGATGGAGAAAAAGTCACTCCGTTTAAGTTGGAACTGAATATAATAGAAATAGGTTATCAAAACAGGAAAACCACTCCCAAGACTGGAAAGGAGTTTACATGCTGAGGAAGGAACCCAAAAAGTCTTTGGCCACTGCAGTGTGTGGTCCTTTATACTCCACACCTCTCCTATTTATACCTGGAGGGCCCTTTTTTTCTGAGCATGCTCTGTTCGTTGGAGGAAGCCCAGGTAAAGAAGGGCTTCCAGTCTTCCTCTGCAAACTGGCTTCCTCATCTTAACCTTGACATTACATTCTCCATTTCTTACTCCTGTCACTGTCTTGCCCCCAAGACACAAGCTACACCTACAAATTTCCTCTGAGCTTCTCTCTGAGTCTGCGCAGCCTGAACGCTGTATACCAGAGAGATGCCCTGGCTGCTAACTAACTGAGCACCAGAAGAAGCAGGATGCCCTCTCAGCCATCATGAGGTTCCCAGATTTCTGAGTGGGGCTAATAAACAGTTTAAATAAGAGGACATTGTCCCTCTTAAAGGACCCCAAGTTTGAATCAAATGAGACTTCATTGTGGTACCAAGCAAGGCTCTGGCCAATGGCAGAAACAAGAAAGTAGGGATGTAATATTTGTACCTTCCCTAGAGGTTTTTAAATAACGTTCAACTGGTGGGATTCAGTTTTCCCTTTTCCACCATTTGGGTCTCAGGGATGGAATGCAGGCTGTCAGGCTTGGCAACAAGGGTCTTTACCCACTAAGCCAACTCATCAGCCCTCCCCTGAGACTCTTAACAGCAGGACCCAAGTGACAAAGTCTGAGGAGTCACTTAAAAAAGCCATTTTAGCTCATCACAGTGGCCCACACCTTTGATCCTAGCACTTGGGAGGCAGAGGCAGGAGGATGTGGATTCAAGGTCAGCTTGCTTTTTACACAGCAAGTTCCAGGCCAGCTAGGGCTACATAATGAAACCACAGTGTCCTTTAAAAATAATAAATAAATAAATAGCTATCCTAGGTGCAGAGGCCAACCTCCTGCAGCTGGAGAGCCCCACCCATTCAATGGTCAACTCATCTTTTCTAAAGGTGGAGCTTGGGAGGCTACGGAACGTGATATTCCATCCTATGGTTTACTGTGTCCAGGAGGACAGTGCATCCATGCCCAGGAAGGCCTCAGCAACAGCAGCACTGCCCAGTTGGCAGCCACATCCCAGACCATAGAGGAATAAATAGCAAGCAGCATTCACTTCTAGCAAAGTGAGGCTCCTGGCATATCCCAGAGCCTGCCCTGTGGTCCCTCACTGGCCTTTGGGTGGTCTGGGTGCACCTAGTATGTCGGGAAGTCTGTAGATAAACACACTAGGGTTAGCATTACTAATCATTAGAGAAATGCACACTAAGACCGCTGGACTACAAGTACACTCCGAGTAGCACGGTTAAAAGGAAAAAAAGCTAACACTGCCAAGTGCAGATGGAAATGTGGAGCAGGTCTGTCTAGGCATTCAAGATGTTGAAGCGAGGATGTGTTGCTTCCTCCAGGGCATCAAAATCCCAAGCCGCTTGGGTTTCTGGTAGGAACTGCGATCAATTGTGCTGGCAGCACCAAAGCCAAAAATATGCATATAGTTTATTTGTCACAGTTTGTTTTTTCCCCTTTGATCATGCTACTTGAGGCCAGCCTGGGCTACAGAGTAAGTTTCACAACAGCCTGTGATACACAGAGAAACCCTGTATTGAAAAACAAAAATAACAGCAACAACAACAAAACAATGAAGAGTTGTTTTTTGGTTAGTTTCTATGGGTGTGTGTATGATGTGTGCCACAGCATGTATGTAGAGGTCAGGGGGTGACTTTGTGGAGCTGGTTCTCTTTTTGGGTGCTGGAGACTGAACTTGAGTCACCAGGCTTATGTGGGAAGTGCCTTTACCCACTGACTCATCTTGCTGCCCTGTTTTGATTGAACAAGTTTTTATATCGCTCAGGCTGACCTAGTCACTAGGTTGCCATGGCTGGCCTTGAACTTCAGAGTCTCTTGCTTCCAGTCCCCAGGGCCGGAATTACAGGCATGTGCAT
Source organism: Mus caroli (assembly GCF_978045245.1). Lineage (NCBI taxonomy): Eukaryota > Metazoa > Chordata > Mammalia > Rodentia > Muridae > Mus > Mus caroli. The sequence continues at coordinate 23,099,142 of NW_028227265.1, read as the reverse complement.
CACTCTTGATTTTAAGTGTTTATAAAACACAAAAGAGGGCTAGAGATGTATCTCAGTTAGTTGAGTGGCTATCAGATATAAAACCCTGGGTTCAATTCCTAGCACCAGATAAGGCAGGTGTGGTGGTAGTACATGCCTGGTCTCCCAACACTTGGCAGGTGGAGGCAATATTCAAGGAGTCACACAGTGATTTTAAGGCAAGTCAGAGCTATATAAGATTTTGTCTCAAAAACCAAAACAACAAACAAAACAATGACAACCCACAAAATACTATCATTTATTATAGATACAAATTTAGATATTTATTATGGTGTTACATAAAATACATATATAACAACATATATGCATTGTACAGATATACTATACATTATTATTGATTTGAAATTTTCTTAAAAGCCTGAACATGAAAAATGCATGCTAACCTAAAAGATGGGTTAGCCATCTCCCACCCCCCCATTCTCTCTCATGTACACATGTGGAGTCAGTCACACACACACTCACATACATGCTTGCACACACCAAACCTGTGAGAAATGGGCAAACAAAAGGATTGTGTTTCACTTTGCTTTCTGTACTTGGGGTCAAGGTGTTTCATAATTTAGAAGCAAAACAAAAAGAACCTGGAGAACATGCTAAGTGAAATAAGCCAGACACATCAGGCACAAAAAGGACAAATACTGTATAATCCCATGTCTGTGTGATAAAAGGACAGTTGCCTGCCCAGAGACAGAAAGAACAGTAATTACCAGGGACTGACGGTGGTGGCCCTGGCTAGTGCTCAAATCAGGGCAGAGCTGTGGGTGATTAGAAAAAAAAATGTTCCAGAGACTGATGGTAGTAATACTTATGCACAGTAACTTACCTCCTATGTTTTTATTTAGTTTATTACTATTATTGTGTGTGTATGCACATGCACATACACATGCTGTATGTGTGCTATATAGCACCTGTGTGGAGGTCAGAGGTCAACTTTTGAGAGTCAGTTTTTCCTTCCACTATGGGTTCCAGAGATTGAACCCAGGTCAGTAAGCTTGCATGTCAAGTGCTTTTGCAACTGAGTCAGCTGGCTGGACGTGGATTACTTTGAGATAGGATCCTACTAGGTATCCTAGGTTAGCCTGGAACTTGCCATATAGTCCAAACTATATAATCATAATCCTCTTATACTTGGTACAGTGTTATATTATATTTGACTTCTCTTCCCCTGTCCCCCCACCCCAAGACAATGTTTTTCTGTGTAACCCTGGCTGTCCTAGAACTTGCTCTACAAATTGGGCTAGCCTGGAACTAAAATGTCCACATGCCTCTGCCTCCAGAGTTCTGAGATTAAAGGCATGCACCACCACACCCCAGCTATACATGACTTTAAAACAACAAAACACAGGATAGGCAAATATATAGAGAAAGAGAGCAAATTAGTGTCTGCTTAGGGCTGGGGAGGATGCCAGGAAAATAGCTAACGGGTATAGTGTTTCTTCCTAGAATTGATTGTGGTAATGGATGCATAGCTGTGACTCCACAGAAAGCCAATGAATAAACTTTCACGGATGAAGTGTATGGTGTGTGCCAGATCTGTTTCAGGAGAGAGAGAGAGAGAGAGAGAGAGAGAGAGAGAGAGAGAGAGAGAGAGATCCTTTTCCTGTCACCCTAAGAAGCATATGGTCTGTCGGTTCTAACCAGCTTCATCACAAGTGTTACACGGTAACCAGGAAGTCCTAAAGCCTTCCCAGAAGCCCCTATGCATCCACAGAACTGTGGCAGGGGAGTAGAGTCAGCCGTCTGCAGAAGGAGGTTAATGAGAATCGGCTGGGGGTTCCTCGGATTCCGAGCCTTAATTAATACCTGCAAGGCCCTTCCTTGATGCTCGTGAAAGAGAGGCTGCATGAATGTGCCCAGTGCTGGCCTCATTAGCTCAGGTCTCTGCATGGGAGCACAGCTCCCTTCAGGGGCAGGGCCAGGCCTCTAGGGAACCTGTCTCTCTGGTGCCCTGGCTTGTTCTCTGAGCCACTCTTAAGGTCTGAATGGTCTGGACCAGGGTGACCACCCTAAATACCAGACACAGCCTGGCTTCCGATAACCCTTTATCAGGAGATTTCCACTTTGAGTTGTGGAAGGTAGAACTCCTGCGGAAGTCTTGGTGGCTGTCCCTCCAGGCCTAAAGACGCTAAAGGTGGCTGGTTCCTACGTGAATTATGCCTCCACGGGGCCAATCCAGCTGTGTCCTGTGGGACCAGCCCCTGCCAAGGGTAGCCTATGATATGGTATCACCCTAGTTTACCCTCGTGCAGACTCTTCCTAAGCAACTGGCTCCTTTCTGCTCAAATCAAGTGCCAAAAGACCTCAGGTTCTCCAGAAAACATGTGGCATAGCCTCTTTCTTCCTTTGATCTGGATTGTCCTCCCAGGGTAGGGGGCCCTCCTACCCTATCACCCCTCAGACCACCAACCCAAGAGCACCACACAGTGGCCTCATGGGCCTTGCTTTGTTTGTTTTTAATTTTAAAAATGTATCTATTGGGGGCGGGGAGAGACAGTCTTCATTTTCCACTTACTTACTTTACACCCTGATTGCAGTCTCCCCTTTCCTCTCACTCCCCCTTCATATAGTCCCCTCCCCTTCTCCCTTTCCCTTTCCCTTCTCCTCTGATAAGGAGGAGCCCCCATCCTAGGATACCAACCAACCCTGGCACATCAAGTCACTGCAGGACTAGACACCTCCTCTCCCGCTGAGACCACCGAGGTCAGACAGGGCAACCTCTGTTAGGGAAAACGGGATCCACTGGCAAGCAACAGGATCAGGGATAGCCCCAGTCCAGGTTTGGGGGGAACCTCATGAAGAACAAGCTTCACATCTGCTATATGTGGGTAAGGGGAGCCTAGGTCAAGCTCATGTATGCTCTTTGGTTGGTGGTTCAGTCTCTGGGATCCCCCAAGGGTTCAGGTTAGGCTATTCAGTTGCTTTTCTTGTAGAGTCCCTACCCCTTCCTGGTCCCTCAGTCCTTCCCCCAACTCTTCCACAGCTCCATCCAATGTTTAGCTGTGGGTCTTTGCATCTATTTCTGTCACTGCTGGGTGGAGTCTCTCAGAGGACAGTTGTGCTAGGCTCTGAGACAGTCTCTCTACATAGTTCAGACTGTCCTGGAACTTACTATATAGCCCAGGCTGGCCTCAAACTTGCTGTCGTCCTGCTTCAGCCTCCAAGTGCTGGGATTATAAATATGTATACCATACCAAGTGGGGAATGGGGACTCCTCTTTTTTCTGGGTCATCTAGGTTCCATAAAGAAACCCTCCATGTCCAAACACTTCTGATACTGTGGCCATAAAGCCATTGTAACTACTGGAATAATTCCCTGTCCAGAAAGGAAGAAGATGGAGACACAGGGGTGGGGTTAGGATCTGTAGCCCTGGGCACCCTCAGCTCTGACATAATGACTCTGGAGATCTTTCAACTTATGGATTCTAGAGGCCCGTGTGCTTAAGAAATTCTATTCTGGGATATTACCTCAACCACAGTTCCCAATGCCTGTTGTTCCTGGGCCACCCCTACAGTTGGAATTTGTCCCAACATGGGTTCATGTCGAGGCTGAGATCCTCAGTGTAACTAATTACTGAATAATTAGGTCACGGGCCACCACCCATATGAATGCATGAATGTCTTTCTCAAGAGAATAAATTAATTACATCAGGAGTGGGTTAGTTCTTATGAGTCTAGGTTGTAATGAAGGGAACCCGGAGCCTCCCTTCACTCTCTGCATGCATGCTTTTCTTCCACCAGGATGGCTTTATCAGATAGCCAGCACCACTCTTTTGAACTTCAGAACTGGGTAAAATAAACCTATTTCCTTTATAAACCACCCAGCCTCGGGCGATTTGGTATGTGCACTTCTCTAAGTGATTCATCCATGGGCACCAGGTGCACGTGTTGCTGTTAAGACATAGTAAGTAGTCTTTCTCACCTAGTGCCTGCCTCTGGGCACTGCTCCCAGTTCACCACACTTCCCTTAGGCGTGTTGGGACACGATAAATACAACTTGTCACTCCTGGGTAGATCTGAGAATCCTGACCATCATCCTCCAGTCACCTGTCGCTTCCTTCTCCTTTCCCTCATGGGTCCCTGTCATCCTCAGACACAGTCAGCTACCATTTATCTCTTTCCTTATCTAGCTCCTGTCAACGCATGTGGGGCTAAGACCACCGCTTGATGGCATCCTGCCAGAATTCTCCCTTATGGCTGAGACAGTTCTTTTCCCTATGTGTCCTGGAGCAGCGTAGAAGACTGGCTCCTGGCTTCAACTTGTCTCCACTTGTGTGACGTTAGACAAGTTGCTTAACCTCTCTGTGTATCATTTGTAATTTAAGGGCAAGCATCATACTACGGAAGGTATTTGTGAGGATGAAATGGGCTTGTGGGAGACATGGTTGGTATGGCTTTGGCATACAGTAGATACCCAAGGATGGTCATTGGCGGTGCTGAACTAGCTGCTTCCGAATCTCTCTGAACATAGATCACTAATGTCTTAAAACATGTGCCAAGCATTGGGGGGCAGACATCTTGTAGATGCCCAAGGGACCACAGCTGCACAACCTGCCTCCAACCCCTGCTTTCAGCAGATGAGATCTGTCTGCAGTAGAGAGTGAATGAAGTTTACTTCTATATAGACTTATGTCTCCTGGACCCTTTACCACCCAGCTGCCTCCTAAGGTCCGGGACAGGATCACCCAGGATCACTTAGGGTTGCCTAAGGAGGGGCGCCAGCTCTGTGTACGTGGACCATCCGGGGGCAGCTTGAAGAAGGCGAGGTGACTATTTATAGTTAAGCCTCTCTGCCATTATGCCTTGTATGTAATTTGGGAGGTCTTTTATTATGTTTTCTTCATGTAGATCAGTGGAAAAATAAATGAAAGGGAAAATTATGTGTGTTGTGGTTAAGGAAAACTACCAGGGGAGAGGCATACTTCAGATCCCCCACCTAATTAGGTGGTGTGACTAGGGTGTCCCCGGATACCAGAACACGAAACAGGCACTGCTCGTGAGGCATGGCGCCACCTCAGTAGGAAGAGACTGGACCTGGAGCCTTGGTTTTCATATTGGCTTGCTAGTGCCTTGAGCAGGCCTCACCTGCCTCATATTTAAAACTGGAACCGTTGGCTGACTCAGCATCCTGGTGGGTTGAGACGCCATTTCCCTAAAGAGGGCAAAAGGCAGCTTAACATCAGGGATTCTCAGAGATGCCCACCAGGGATCCCATCAATTGGGAGGCTGAGACAGGAGGGTTGTCTGGGCAACACAATAAATTGAACCTAAAAGCAGGAAAGGCTGAAGACCCACTCTGCCAAAGATCCCCATTCTTGTGTCCCTGAAGGCCCAAGGAACTGCTGCCCCATCTCACTTTCTGTTTAGCAGTATCCACGGGCTACAGGGGGAGCCTGGGATGCCCGGGCCAAGAGAAAACCAACTGTGTCTGCAGCGCAAAATCTCCTGCCTTCCATGGACAGGCAGGGGAAAATATTACCACAGTAGGGCACTGAGCTGCATCTGAACAACTTCTGGCACACAGATTCGTTTCAGGAGGGTGGCCTGGCATTTCTCATTGTGAAACATGGCCAAACATCTTTTAAACTGAGCAAAACAAAGAGATTTGTGTCTCTGTGGTCTGTACATGTAACAAGGTTGTGTCTGGTGGGATGCTGGTAGAGCAAGTTCAAACCCCTCAGTCAGCTTCCTGTAGGGCAGCAGGCCTGAAAGGTATTCCAAAGATCTGGCCTGACTCCCGTTAGGGCAGGTAGACATAAACTGTAAATTCCAGGCCTAGTTGTGTTCAGACGGTAAGGGTCAAGGTCACTCAGCCCTGATCAGCACAGGGATCCTCAGGCAGAGAGAGCACTTTCAATGAGGAAGCTGCAGACGGAGGTCTGTGGAGGAGAGGAATTGGGGTGGAGGTGCACAGTGGCCATGCTGGGGTCAGACCACCAGGGTTCAAGCCCCAGCATGGCCAGTAGCAGGTATTATAGAACCTTGGGCAGCTTACCAAACCCCTCTGCCCCTCTGTTTATCTTGTAAGGTGGGAATAGTAGCAATAACTTAGAGCAGTGATCACTGGGAGGACGCAAAAGAGCTGAGTGTAAAGCAGAACCTGCCTCATCCCGTGCAGCCCTTGTGGCCCAGCCCTGCCCTGGCCCCGCTCTATCAAGGATAGAGGATGTGACCCCATCTTAAAGGATAACAAAAGCAGATTCCCAGCTTGGGAGACGAGCAGCGTCACCACAAGGGCAGGCTAAAGGGCTGTGGTCCCACTAGGTGAGGATAGCAACACATGCAGGATCAGAGTTCCCCTGATTATCCTTCCCTTTCCTCTGCTCAGAGAGAGGCCTCAGCCAAGGGCTCTGCTCACCCGTGAAGCAGGATCTCTGGCCAAATACCTGACATAGAAACTTAAGGAGGGGGAAACATGTCTGGGCTTAAGGTGGGATCAGTCTGTCACGGCAGGAAAGGCATGGCAGTGGGTGGCTCACATATACGGCTTGGAATCCTCAGCTCACAGCTCAGCAAAACAGAAAACAGACAGCTGGGCCAGAAGAATGACTGGCTTATTAACCCCAAGGCCTGCCCACCAGTGATGTGTGAAGCCCCTCCTAAAGGGTCCATAAGCTCCCAAAACAGTGCTACCAGCTGGGGACCATGTGCTCAAGCATGTGAGTCTAGGGAAGACATTTTACATTGGAACCAAACAGGGTTCTCCTTCCTACATCCCACATCTGGTGCCTTCCTGTGTTGTCAGGATGCTTGGCGATGCTCTGGCTTTGTTTCCTCTCGCGGCACCTGAGGAGGTTATAACTGGTCACCTATGATCCTCCTTCCCCAGGACCAATGCTTCCATCTGTAGACCCAAGATGGTGTGGCCCAGTGCCCCGACCCAGAACAGACTGGAGCCTCAGACCTGGTAGCTTTACCACACAGCTTAGTGGATTGAGAGAAGTAACTGTGAACTTCTGAACCAACCTCCTCGTGACTGTGTGGGGTGACAATCTCCAGCTCAAAGGCCATTTGTGAATCAGTGGGAGGACAAGTGGCCAGACCCAGCCAGAGGTTTGTCATTCAGGAGGTGCTCAGCTCTCCCATGACTCACTGGGGCAATATGAGGCCTTGGGACCGATATACCATGCCCACGGGTTTCATTTCCCTAACTTCATGCCATCCCATGCTTCCGTTACCAACTCTACCCCTTGTCCGTGTTTGGATCTCTGCAGATCTCTATCCACTCCCGTGCCTTTCCCACACTTTTAGAACTAGCCTAAACAGTCAAGCTATGGGATCCCTGGCAACCTGTGCTGCTCATTGTCCCCAGGCCTTAATCCCCAAGGCCGATTTGATCTGTCCCTGCCAGCTGCTAACCACTACCCCAGCTTCTCCCACGCAAGAGCTGCCGAGTAACTTATTCTCTGGATGTGGCTTATATCCTCCGTCACCAAACATCCCTACATTCAGAGTAGAGAGGAGCTGGGCTTAACCTCTGTGGACCCCTCCCTCTCCAGCGTTTATGTGTGTTATGGTTTCCGTTGTTTTGTTTACAGTTTATCTGTTTTACTTTGTGTATGAGTCCACGTGTAATGCATGCATGTGCCACACTGTGCATGTAGAGGCCAAAGAATAAGTTTCAGCGGTCCTCTGTGTCAGCCATGTGATAAAAATCAGGTCAGCGGTCTTAGCAGCAAGTACCTTTACCTGTTGAGCCATCCTCAGACTCTGGGCTATGCTTTGAATGTGAAATAATTGCCCATGTGTTCATATTTTGAACACCGGATCTCCAGCTGGAGGTGGAGGTGCTGTTTTGGAAGGTTCTGGAAATGTACGGAAGCAGAACTTACCTGGAGAAAGTGATCACCAAGATGGCTGTTCTTGGTTCTCAACTTGACTACATCTGAAATTAACCAGAACCCAAGCAGCTCGGTATAACTGTGAGGAATTTTTGTCTTAATTAAATCATTTGATGTGGGAAGACCCACTTTTAATGCAGATCTTTTGAGATGGGAAGATCCACCTTTAATCTGGACTACCCCTTCTGCGGGCAGCCTATATAAAGGGCACAGAAGAAAGAAGCTCTCTTCACCTGCTTGCTCTTGCCCTCGCTGGCATTGGAGCCTGCTTCTTCAGGAGTCTGGTATACACTGAAGATCAGCTGAGGCACACAGCCTTGTGGACTGAACAACACTGGATTCCTGGACCTTCTGCAAGACAGTCATTGTTGGACTAGCTGGACCACAGCATGTAAGCAATTCTAATAAATTGATGATAGATAGATAGATGATAGATAGATAGATAGATAGATAGATAGATAGATAGATAGATAGATCTATAAGTTCTGTTCCTCTAGAAAATCCTGACGAACACAGTCACTAAGGATATCTTGTCCCTTGGCCCCTTCCTCTCTTTCTTTCTCTGCTTCCTCTCTTGCCTGGATGTGCACTGCTTTGCCCTGCCATACCCTCACACCCACGGTGACCTTTGAAACTATGAACCAAAATAATTAACTCCTCCCTTTAGTTACTCACATCAGGAATTTGGTCACAGCATCACAAAAGTAGCTAAATGCAACCTCCAGCTATTGGGGAAATCCTCAGGCAGGCTGTATGCTTTTGCCACCGGCCACCATCAACACGGTTTTTGAAGGGAAAAAAAATTCTCCTAGCAACCGTGTATGGGGTGGAGTATTTATATTACCTTTTGGTCTCACAACCAGGAGAAGCCTCCAATGAAGACAGGAGGTGGGGTTGGCCCTTTACTTGCTTGCTAGAGGTCATTCCCTGTCTGCTAGTATTCATGGACGCCCTAGAGATGGATGAGGGCCAAGGAGAGACAGGGTGAGTGAGCAAGGTAGGTTATCGTGGTTGGCTTTCTATAGATTAGAATTGCTTTAGTAGGGATCCTCCAGTGAGAAGAATCATCCTGATTGCCTTAATTGATGGGGAAAACTCTCCCCAGATGTGCTGGCACCTTCTGTTAGCATCCCAGATGAAAAGGGGTGGGCTGCTGTAGCTTGAGAGTTAATTTTACGCTGTTGCTGCTGCTGTTTCCTGAGTCCTTCACCAATATTAAAACCAGCATTGCCAGCCTTCTATTGCAAACTGAGGACAGGAAGCTCTTCAGGAAACCTCCAGGTTTTGAGTCCCCAATCGGCTGAGGCACCTAGCCCCAGACTGTGCAGCTACTAGGTTCTCAGACTCTTCAGTGTGAGACGGCCACAGAGGGACTACGCCAAGGGTTCCATCCAGCCTCAAGGCCAAAGCAAGCACAACCACCTGGCCTTCTCCACAGTGCTTGTATAATGCCTGGGTCTTTCTGAATCAGGTGCTTTCATAGTCTCCTCAGAGACACCTTCACCTCATCTCCCTATTGGGAACCTTCCTAGTGGTTCTGCGACATGGGATTCACCTCTTCAAGCAGCTATCTGCAGCCACCCTCAGGTTTAAATCTGTCACTGCCATCTCTCTTAGAAGGAGATGCTCTTGGGCAAGACATCTTTAATGGTGGCTCCAGGTATCTTCCTTCTTGGAACCCAAATTTTGTAGGCATCTGTAACCTGAAATATTTAAGCATTGATGTCACCTGGATCTGAAACATTCCCTAAAGGCTTTCCAGTTGAAGGCATGCGCCATTAGGAGGAGATAAAGCCTTTATGAGGGGGAGCTTGGCGGAAGAAAACTGGGTCAGCGAGATAATGACCTTGAAGCCCTCCCTACTCTTCTTTTGCTCTCTGACAGCATGTGGTGAGTGGGTTCCCCCACTGCACTCCCCACTGGGCTACCACAGGACCAAAAGCAATGGAGCCAATAACTAGAATCAGAAACCACCAAGGCCATGAGCCAAAATAACATTTTCCCTCCCCATAAGCTGTATATTTCAGCCCTTTAGTCATAGTGACAGAAAGATGACTGACACGTATATTGTTCTAAGATGGTGGCTCTTAACCTTCCTAATGTGACCCTCTAATACAGTTCCTCATGTGGTGACCTCCATCCACAAAATTATTTTCATTGCTACTTTATGACTGTAACTTTGCAGCTGTTACGAATCATAATGTAACTATCTAGGCTTTCTGACGGTCTTAGGTGACCCTTGTGAAACGATCATTTGACTCCGAAAGGGAGTTGAGAACCACTGTTCTAAGAACACAGGAAGAAGCCCCGGGAGGTGGGTAACATGGTAGGGGGAACTGTAACAGTCCATGCAAATGTGGATGGTTGTTTTTTTCTTGCATGGGAACTTTAAAGGGCAAAACAACTGGCCAGATAGACAGATCTGCTGTGATGGATTGAATATGGTTGTCCCAGGGAGTGGTGCTATTAGGAGGCATGACCTTGTTGGAGTGGGCATGGACTTGATAGAGGAAGTATTATGTCACTATGGGGGTGGGCTTTGAGACCCTCCTCCTAGCTGCCCAGAAGTTAGTCTTCTGTTTACCTTTGGAACAAGGTGTAGAATTCTCAGCTCCTTTTGGAGCACCATTCCTGCCTGGATGCTACCATGCTTCCTGCCTTGTTGATAATGGACTGAACCTCTAAACCTGTAAGCCAGCCCTAATTAAGTGTTATCCTTTATAAGAGTTGCCTTGGTCATGGTGTCTGTTCACAGCAATGGAAACCCTAGCTAAAACATCTGCTGCTGACTTAGGCATGACGACTAAAGCAAAGAAGCCCGATATTTTAGCTTGAGTATCTAGGTGATGACAGGCACCAGTCATTGGGGAAAGGAACTGTGGCATGGACAGGTTGAGATGGGCAGACACCAACCATCCAGGCTTGGTCATGCAAAGATTAAGATGATCATCAGATGCCAAGTTGGGCTCAAAGACAAAGAGTTTTAAACTCAAGATCTTCAGAAACTCAGCCAGTGCCTTTGTGCACAGCCCCAGTAACTTTCTTGGCCACACACTCCTGTGCAGTGAGCAAACTATGCAACTACACACTGTAGCCCTAGGTGTGCGAGTCTGGAGCCCAGGATAGTCAGGACTGAGAGGAACCCGTAGCTTATCAGATGCTGTGCGCCACACCAATTCTACCTGGCAAAGTGAAGAGGAAGCACATAGGGGCTTGCCTAGGGTGGCCTGGGAGTCCTTCTTTACCAGATATTCCAGAACAATCCAGCCCTAATATGCAACTACAGCAGGTTCCAAGGTACCATGAGACCAAAGAATAAAAAGCAATCAGTTCTAGAAGTATAGAGTAAATTAGTCTATGTGTGTGGGGGTGCGACTATCAGCCTAATGTGTAATGTATTTATGTAAACAGATGTGAGTATGAATACAATCTAAAATCTAGAAAAGAGATCTAGAGAGGTTGACGTTGGGCAAAAGGGAATATTGCTAAGAAGACATGAGTCATGAAAAACATATAAAACTCACTTTTTTTTCCTCCTCTCAACTCTGCCGTGTGTGTGTGTGTGTGTGTGTGTGTGTGTGTGTGTGTGTGTGTGTGATATGTGAATTCAACTTTTCAGGTACAGAAGGAGCAAGAACTATTTCTATTTTTGTATTTCATAACAGTCCAATGTGTGATTTTCCTTTGAGGCAGTGATTATGAAAGTTGAGCTTTAAAAACAAAACCTGCTGTCCATAAGTACAGAAGGAACCAGACACTAGTAACTGGATACATTTGTTGAAATGACCCACATAGGAAAAATTTTTTTAAAAATTAAATTAAATTTGTTTGTCGGGGAGGGGGTTGTAAACTGAAACTTTCTGTTTCTTCTGTTTGAATCTATATCAAGGGGGTTCAGCATGGTGAGGCACGTCTTTAATCCCAGCACGTGGGAGGCAGAGGCAGGCAAATCTCTGAGTTTGAGGCCAGCCTGGTCTACAGAGTTCCAGGACAGTCAAGGCTACACAGAGAGACCCTGTCTCAATCAATCAACAACAACAACAAAACAAAAACAAAAAACCAACCAGCTCTATCAAGGAGCTGCAGAATTGGCTCAGTACTTAAGAGTACTTGTCGCTCTCACAGAGGACCTAGCCTGATTCCCAGCTCCCAAATGGTGGCTCACAATCACCTGTAACTCCAATCTTAGGAACCAATGAGTTCTTCTGATCTCTGCAGGCACCAGGCACACAGAATATTAACATAAATAAATATTTTTTTAATTTCAAAAACTATAACAAATCACTCCATTTTAGTGGGTTATTTTATTGGATATTTTCTTTATTTACATTTCAAATGTTTTCCCTTTTCCAGGTCTCCCCTTCAGAAACCCTCTATCCCATCTCTCCTCCCCTTACCTCTATGAGGGGACTCACCCACCCACCCACCCCCTCCTGTCTTCCCATACCGGAATTCCCCTACACTGGGGCAAGGAACACCCTCAGACCCAAGGGCCTTTCCTCCCATAGATGTCCAACAAGGCCATCCTCTGCCACATATGTGGCCAGCTCCATGGGTCGCTCCATATGTATTCTTTGGTTGGTGGTCCAGTCCCTGGGAGCTCCCAGAGATCTGGCCTGTTGACACTGTTGCTCCCCCCATGGGACTGCAAACCCTCTTAGATCCTTCAGTCCCTTCTCCATCTCTTCCACCAGGGACCCCCCACCCCGTGTTCAGTTCAATGATTGGCTGCAAGCCATTATAGTGTTTTTAATATGTAAACTCTATTACTATGCATAAATTAAAGTGTGTGGTGTGTGTGTGTGTTTTAAATTAGTGGTAGAAATTACTGATGCCATGTGGCCCTGAGCAACAACAGGACCAGTTAGATCCCTGTAACTTCAGTCAGAAAATATTTGTGTTAGCTGGAATGTATCTAGTTTATCTTAGGCTAATACCAAATCTATTGTGGAGCCAGAGTCAAAGTATAAGGCTCCAATCATAATAGATTTGTTCATTTATAGTTTGTTTGGAAACAACTAAGGCTATTCTTAGTTGACAATTGTGGTGGTTATATGAATCAAGATGGCTGCAGTCATGTCAAGGTGAATCCATACACCAAGGCCAAGGTATCATTCTCTTTCTGTAGAGAGGCCCCACTCCCAAAAGGGACTAAGTAACTGTGTTTCCAGTAGCCTTTTCTCCAAGGGGTGGCACACAAGACTTGCGCTTGAGGGGCCTCGTTCCCTTTCCCCCTTTTCACATTTCATCTCCTTAAAATAATGTTTTTATTTTTGAGATTATAATACAATTACATCATCACATTCCATTCTTAATGCAGGCACGATGGTCTCTGCCACCATGCTGATGAGTGCAGTGTCCCCAGAGGAGAGTCACAGACAGGGTAAGTACCAAGTGGGAGGAGGGACACTTAGAGGTTCTCTTGGGACTCAGCAGGAAGAGCAGGAGTTCTCAACCAGGGCACAGAGTTTGAAAGGGCTGGCGAGGTAAGCCACCAAATGCTTGTAGACTCATAGCTATCATCTAACTGCCTGGACTCACATCCCCAGGCCAGTACTTATATATAGTTAAGGGAATTTGGCCAGTTGGTGAACAAGCTGCAGTTTACCCGGTCAAGCAGAGATTCCGACTACAGCAATTTTAAAAATAAAACTCGTTCTTCCACACAAAGCTATGATCTTCAGATTGTCAGTACTCAGGGAATCAGAGCCTACAGGGTGGATTTTAGGGAAAACAGTCCCACTGAGACTCCCAAAGCCATCTGCTAATTGCTGACCAAAACCAACAGAAGAGGAAGTTGTCTTGCTTAGTTGGTAAAGCTTGGAGCTGTTTCCTGCCTCCCCAAATCAAGGTCCTTGAGGGGCCCACATCCCAAATACAGTTATTCAAGTCAAGCTTGAGCTACAGCAGCTAAATAGAGATACTCCCCCTTCAGAAACCCTCTTAGAGAGGAGATTTCACAACCTTCGGGACCTACTCCAGTTCCCCTGGCCCCGTCTTCCCCGTTTCATGAAGTTCAATGTAGAGCAAACAACTAGGCCCTGCTTGTCAGATTCTCCTTTCCCTGGGAGTGTGTCCAGTCCTGGTCTCACAGCTTAGCGCTTTCTGTCTCTAAGAGTAAAAAGGAAGTGAGTCCAGCACAGCCTTCACTGTGCACTCCAATGTCTTCTTGTCAACCCATATGAGGCTCTGGTCTTTTTCAAAAATCTCATGAATTCTCTAAACCCTCTCTCCTGCAGGCAGGCAACTTTCTCAAATATATACAACCCTCCCAAGTCAGACCTCTCAGGATCTCATCTTTGAAGAATAGTCCTGTCATAGCTTGGTTGTTGAGTTGGCAGACTGTAGAGGTCAAGTTTCTGGGTTCCAATTCTGTTTCTGTTGTTTATGGGCTCTGAGATCTAACAAGTCATAGACTATTTGTAAGCCTCAGATTTTCTTCCTTTCTCTTTCTTTCTCTTTCTTTCTTTCTTTCTTTCTTTCTTTCTTTCTTCCTTCCTTCCTTCCTTCCTTCCTTCCTTCCTTTCTCTCTCTCTTTCTTTTCTTCCTTCCTTCCTTCCCTCCTTCTCTCCTCCTCCTCCTCCTCTGCCTCCTCCTCTTCCTCATTATTATTATTATTATTATTGGTTTTGTGTATGTATGGCTCTCAATGTCCTGGAACTACTGCTGTAGATCAGCCTGGCTTAGAACTCAGAAATCTGCCTGCCTCTGCCTCCAGAGGCATGCACCACCACTGCCTGGCTAGATTTCCTATCTTTAAAATGAATATGGAAATATTGTCTCTTTACAAAGTATCATGAAGTTCAATGTAAAGCAAACAAGTAGGTCCTGCTTGTCAGGTTCTCCCAGTTTTTGTACAGAAATCTTCTGTTCAAGGAAGGGTTTCAATCTTGAGCAAACTGGGATGGCTGGCCGCAAGGACCTGAAAGTATTTAGCCTAGTGCAGGTGGCTCGTACAAGTTCCATTAGTGTCATCAGACTGAGGCCCAGGTGGTCACTTCCCTGACTTTCTTTTTGCGCATGCCTGCATGTGCTCCTCCTGACTCCACCTTCCGATTCCACGCGCTGGAGTTATGGAAGTGTCTCACCACACCTGGCCTTTGGGGTTTCTCCACTCTGTTTTGTTTATCTGTTTAGTTCTTTGGCATCTATATTGTGTGCGTGAATGTAGAGGTCAGAGGACAACTTGTGGTAGTCAGATCTCTTTTACCACATGGGTCCTGGGAGTATATCTTAGATCATCAGGCTTGGTGGTGGGTGCCTTTACCCACTGAGCCATCTTGACAGCCTAGGCCTTGGCTGTTATAAAGACAAGGTTTTCCTACATAGCCCAAACTCATTTTCCATTTGCGATCCTCCTGCCTCAGTATCCCAAGCACAGGAATTATAGGCTTGTGCCACCATGTCCCGTCCTTCTGTGCCTTATCAGCTTCCTGGGAAGTGCTTTGACATCTCTAAACTCCCATTTAGGGAAACTTAAGGGCTAAAGAGAATTCTTTTCACTGTGGCTTGATTTGTTATATAGTCTTGAAGGTAGACAGTCCCGTGTGTTCATTCTCCTGCTAAACCCAGTAAGGAATGATCCCCATGCGTGTTCTAGCCACCCAGCCTGCCCAGAGAGAAGTGGGAACTTCATCTTGCTGGTGGTACTTTACCTATAGTCGGGACTTATTTAGCTCGGGAAATCTTTTTCTCTTTTTTAAATTTTTACTGATTCCTTGTGAGTTTCTCCTCAGGCACCCCAAGCCCACTCATCTCCCTGTCCCTTCATGCCCACCCTCCACCCTTGCAATCCTCCCCCCCCCAAGCGAAAATAAAAAACAAAAATAAGCACTAAAAGCCTCTTGTTGTGGAGGCTCTCATGTGTCACAGTGTGTCCCACTGAATACCTCTTTTGTCCACCGCTCTTTATTTGCACATGTTCATTGGAATGAGTCATTAGACTGTTTTGAAGCCTCTGGTCTCTGCTCCACCATCAATACTGGATCCTCACCAGGACTCATCTCTGATATTCTGTTGTTGCCCTGAGTCACGGAGATTCTGCAGCTTTGGATCTGTAGACCCAGTCCTTTCATGTGCTCCAGCAACTCATAGATGAGTTAGATGCTGGGGTGTGCCAATTCAAAGCCCTGGATCTGGGCCTGAGTGGTAGCTGAGTTGGTCAGCCCACCTGCTCTCCCACATCCACACCACCAGATAGCTCAACAAATCCTATCAGAATGTGAGAGGGGAACTAAGACCGTTGATAACCTTTTGTCTGCATGTGGCCATGACAGCCATGGTCATGAAAGTGTCATAGAGAAGGGGGGAGGTCATTGCCAAATAAAAGCCTTTCCTAGAAGAGCTATGGGTGGTATCTAGGTTTTAATCCTTCTTTAGAGAACCCAGGCCCAATATTCATATTTTCAGTATACCCACGTATTACTAGAAAATAAAGTGTGGATCTAAAAGCTCTTGAGGTCATGGGTCCCATCAGCCACGTGCCCTTACCTGCAGGCTGTAGTCAGAATGGCATGTGGGGATGCTGTATGTGACACTTCTTTGTCTTGTAACTCTCAGCATTTCACTGGCCTTTGCCCACACTCCATCTAAATGCCAGCACTAACAGACAGAACAGAGCAAGGGGTGCCCATGGCAGAGCACCCCAGACTTCTGGATGTGGGTCCCCCTCAGATTACTTATGAACCCAGATGTTAGCTCAGATACTTATGACTATAGGGCAGGTGCCCCTGGATGGTTTCCTTAAGTCCCAACTGTCTTGGGAGTGATTAACCAAGGCGACAGGATGGTTAGCCTGGGAGAGAAAGTGATGACTTTTCTCTCTGGCAGTGTTTGAGAGGTCTCCATATCCTGAGGTGTAGAGAAAGAGTAATCACTTCTTCCTGGTTTAGCATTCAGCGTCCAACCCAGGACATTTTTATCCTATGTTAAGACAGTGACTGGTTCCAGCACGGGGTCAGAAGTGCTCAATATAAGTCATGCCAAGGAGGCTCCTGTGCTCGCTCTCTCTCTCTCTCTCTCTCTCTCTCTCTCTCTCTCTCTCACTCTCACTCTCACTCTCACACACACACATTCTTGCAATCTTACAGACCTGGCCTGGCCTTTAACTCGTGATCCTCCTGCCTCAGCCTCCTTTGTACTGAAAGAACAAGCATGCACCATCATGCCTAGCATGGGGTGGTAATGCCCAGAAGCCCTGGTCTGTCAATGAATGTCTTCATGACTCATCTTGGCTCTAAAATGAGAGAATTCCTCTGGAAGGAATTCTCAAGAATAGCCAGAATACCCACTGCTAGAGTGTTCAGTTCAGTACTCATCTTGGGTTACTGAGACAGAGTCAAATAATTTGTAAAAGAATGCCAAAGAATCTAGCAAATGTGTGTGGCGCACAGTTGAGTTCCCCAACTCAGTCTTAGGCACTGCTGGACAGGTAGCTCGGACAGTATGCTAAACCTGGCCAGATGTAGCAGGAGTCTATGTCCCTGGAGCTAAGCATACTGATTAGAAGAGGATGGTATACCAGCTTTCAAATATTTAAAACAGCAGACTTTTTTTCTAGTAAAGATGAAAAAAAAATACGTATTCCTCTCACTAAACTAAAAGGAGTCCTCAAGGAAAAAGAACATTGTGTCCAAGCTGCGGGCTTCTTCACAAGGAAAATGTGGGAGGGACTCTTTCCTCTAAGTCTTCTCTTCTCAGGGGGAAGCAGGCATGTTTGCACGAGTTTGTCACAAATCATTTGTAAAAGAAAACTGCCTGGCATCCCTCACGGCTCTGGAAAGCACCCATGGTTAGTTCTGGCTGCAGAGAGATTAGCAAAGATGCTGAGGCGACAACAAGATGCATCTCTTATTTTATTCTATTAGTATTCATTTTATTTTTTGTTTCTATTTGTATGTGTTCATTCACATGCGCTGTGGCACACATGTGTAGGTCAGAGGACAACTTGCAGGAGTCAGTTCTTTCCTTTCCCCGTGTGGGTCCTGGGGATCAAACTCCTGTCCTGAGACCTGGCAGCAAGAATCTTTGTCCACGGAGCCATCACTCTGGCCATGCTCCCACTTGTGATGATGGGGTTTCATTGTTTTTATTCTGGCCCTGTTGTGATGATGTAAATCTACTAAGTGTGCTACTTCAGGACTGGCAGGGCTATGTCCAACTGTGGGCTCTGAAGTACCCATTCTATCCCATTAATGATCCCAGAATTTCATCAAATTGTCCTTAAAGTTACTGACGTGACAAGCAACCATAGTTCTAGTGGTAAGCGCTCTTCCTTTCTCTGATAACCTTAGAAGGGAGGTCTGTGGAAGAGGACCTATGTCTCTTCAGTTCCTAGTCCCCTTTGTCCAGCTGGCTCCATTGATCCCAGACCTGTCTGTTGATTCATGAGAGTCCCACAGCTACATATGGCTAGCTTGACATTCCCGTATCCCTACCCATAATTCTTTCTTTTGCTCACTCTGGAGGACATATAGGTAGTCATCTGTACTCGGGATGCTGAGGGCAAGTGCACCAGGCAGGTGAACCCAGAGAAAGAGGCGGAGCTTAGCTTCTTGGACCATGAAAAGAAGGGATCCAAGTTCCTACAGGAATGGACAGCCACTGCTGTGGGTGGTTGGGCATCAACTTTTGCTTCTTTTGTTATGGTCTTCTACATTGTATAGGGGTGTCCACCCTTCCATCTTCCTTCCCATTCGTTCCCAGTTTCAGATAAAGACCTTGATGGATCATCAGTAGGTCCCATCCATCTGGCCACAATGATCAGGATAGATCAGTCCCCACCGAACCAGAAGGGATTTTGATGGGTCTTTTGGGGAGACATTCTCTGGACCATTCCTAAAAACACCTAGAATAAGGCCTGCTACATCTTCTGATGGCTAGAGTGTAAGGCCGGGTCCAGAACACTTTAAGCCTATGCTGTGTTAAACATATCCAAGGCTCAACAGGAAGCTCAAAGCCAGAGGCAGGCAGCCAGGGAGAATTCCAGAGCAGTGAAGCATGTCCTGCCTGAATCTTGGCAGGGACCCTCGACTCCCTCTGGACTCTTCGATTACATGAGTCAACCCATTCTGTTGTTTGTTCTCCTTTTGGGTGTTTTCCTATGAGTTCTAGTGGGAGAAAATGCTGAATGGCCTCACAAAAGTGGAATTTTACGACTTCTGCTCTGGGACCGGGGCAACCTAAGTCCTCAAGAAAGAAGAGCAGACAGAGAGATGGCTGTTCCCTGTCTAGAGAAATAGCCATGTCCCTCCAGCTCAGCAGCAATGGGAAGGTGGTCTGGGGTGAATAATTTCTAAGGGGACAGAGAGGAAGCAGATCTGGAGAGAGAAAAGCTGACCAGAGTGCTCACGGCTGGAGGCTCCCTTAATTAATTCACCTGCCTGGTAACTGCATAGTAGAGTCCACTTACAGAAATCAGAGAAGCTGCCACTTTGAAAGATGTGTGGAGGTGGGTGGGGGAGGAGGCGGGTAATTACGCAGGGAAAATCATTCTTGATATTCTTCTAGAAATATGCACGCAGCAGAGAGAACAGCCAGAGAGACAGGGGGAGAGAGAGTATTAACAGAAAATATGCATTGTGCCTCTCAATGGCACGCAGAGGCAGAGAGAACAAATAGCACCCCACATGCCTATCTGACCCCTGGATCCTTTCAGGGAACATCTGAGACTTCATAGGACACCCCATGGTGGCCCTCTGAATGTGTGGTCTGTGTGTGTGTGTGCTCTGTATGTGTGTGTCTGGTCTGTGTGATCTGTGTGTATGGTCTATGTGGTCTGTGTGTGTATGTCTGTGTGTCTTTGTGTGTGTGTGTGTGTGTGTGTGTTTGTGTGTGGTGTGATCTCTGTGTGTGCGGTCTGTGTGTGTCTGTGTGTGTGTCTATGTGTGATGTGTGTAATCTGTCTGTGTGTGTGGTCTGTGTGGTGTGTGTGTGTGTTTTTCTGTGTATGTGTATATATGTGTGGGTGTGTGTGGTTTGTGTGTAGCATTTGTATGTGTGTGTCTGTGTGTGTGTCTGTGTGTGTGGTGTGTGTGTATGTGTGTCTGTGTGTCTATATGTGTGTAGTCTGTGTATGTGTATCTGGGGGGGGGGGTTGTGTGATCTGTGAGTGGGGGGGCTGTGTGTCTGTATGTATGTGGTCTGTGTATGTGTGTGTCTGTGGGGGGATCTGTGTGATCTGTGAGTGTATCTGTGTGTGGTGTGTGTGTGTGTCTCTCTCTCTGTGTGGTCTGTGTGTCTATATGTGTGTGGTCTGTGTATGTGTGTGTGTGTGATCTCTGAGTCTATGTGTGTGTCTGTGTGTGGTATGTGTTTGTGTGTGTGTGTGTATTGTGTGTGTTGTGTTCAGTTGTTTTCCACCTTCTGTTTTTGTTTCTACCTTATTTTTGAGGCAGGTCTCTCAGTGAATCTAGAGCTCATCCATTCAGCGAGACTCCCTGGCCAGCAGTCCGCAGGGGTCCTCCTGGTTCTATGTCCCCAGTGAGGACTTGATTTTTATGTGGGTTGGAGAGGACTGAACTCACTTCCCCATGTGTGTGTTCATAACCCACACCAGCTCTTCCTGCCCTATGGCCAGTGGGGCTGAACACTTTTCCGGACTTTTCACACCCAGGGAAAACAGAAGAGAACTTACATTCAGCAGGGGAAGGAGCTATAATGAGCCAGAGAGAGCCCTCCGCCCTATCTCTTTTGCCCACAGATCCCATGTACCCACACCCTAAGTGACAAAGGGGCACCGGAACTCTGAGAATCAGTTCTGAGGTTGTGAACATTGGGCACAGATAATTATCCAGCTGTGAGTAATCTGAACGGTTCTCAGGGCTATTTCTGCATAATTATAAATATTTGAGGATATTAAGCTCCCAGGTTACACATCGAGGCTATTATTTGAGCTTCGGTTGGCTGCTGAGTGGAAAATATGCAAACATCTTCCCATTCCTCCCTCCTCAGGCACTTACAATACGTTGTGGGATTCAACAGAAAAAAAACCCAGCACCACAACAACCTGGAAACCAAGTCCATTGCTAATATTTCTAAATAGCTTAAAAAAAAAAAAAGGAATGTGATCACTCTAGTTAATTGTGGTGGGTTTGCAATGCATTTTTTCTTCGAGGGTTAGGAAAGCAATTACCATCAAACAACCTACTTGTGCCTCCATTGTGATAAAATGTTCCCCTCTAATGGGATCCGCACGCCACGCAGTGGGTCTTTATAGCACTCAATGCTTCTGGAAGTGTTCGCACAAGGGGGCTCCTTGGCGTGCAGTCAGAGTTGTGACTAGCTCTCAGAACCTGTCATGGCGCAGGATTCCTAATGGGAGAGGGGTCCTTCTGAACAGAAGCTGGTAAGTAGAGCGCCATGGAGAGTTACGCCACCCTACCTCTGCCTGGTGGTCCATGAGATGCTTAGAGGGAGAGGCCAGCCTCCGGTCCTTATCAGCTCATCCTATCTTTGTACCCACTGACATCTCCTATTGCCCAACTCCCTCTAATCCTGGAAAACAGAGGGTCTCTGTCATTCACCCTCTGTGTCCCCTGCCATCTCCTACTCTGAAGCTGTCTCCTGCTTGACCACAGCCTCCACACAGACTCCTAGGGGTGACTCGCCATTCTCCATCCCCCTTTCTCATTATCTCTGGAAGCCATTGTTCTGTGCTTTAGAACGTCGTGCACACATCTCTGGAGCTTCTTACATGCTGTACTCTCTTGGTAGTCCTTAATTCTGGGCCTTTGCTTGCCTCTGCTCCCATCAAAGACCTGCCTTTGAGCCACCCTGGTCACAATTCGCTCCTCTCTCTGCCACATTCAGACTTGACCTGGTAGATCATGGCCACTACAGTGACATTCCTACCATACCAAATCTCTGGGCTACAGCTCAGTATGTTGTGGTTCCTTCTTTTTTTGTTTGTTTGTTTGGTTGGTTTTTGTTTGTTTGTTTGTTTGTTTTTAATTTGGGACTTCATGTCTACCGATATGTTTCCTTCTCAGTGTGTTCCGTCTTCCACTCCTCACTTACAATGTTTTCATCTGAAGTCTGCACCCCACTCCACCCCCAACTAGCTGGCCCAATGGGAGTTCTGGCGCCAGCTTTCTCTGTCCGCTAACATCAAACCCCAGTTGCTAGCGTCACGGTGAGACGCAGGACAATGGTTAATACACAAAATCAGGACTCTATTTACCACATCATTCCCCACAGGGGTCCCCCTAGCACGCACTCTTGCTTCAGGCTAGTAAGGCAAGAGGGAAAAAGCTTACCCCGACAAATCTAGCATCCGGTTTTTTGTTTTTTTGTTTTGGAAACCCAAGGTCTCAAACCAAGGTGGGACAAAGCAATACACCTCATACAAACGTCTAGTAGCCCCATGCCTGGTTTCTTTTTCACTCAGTATGCTTAGGTAGGTAAAGGTGCAGAACAGGATGTAGAGCCCAGTCAGTCCAGGCGAACCAGGTGGATCCAGAATTCTCTGCCCAGAGCCCACAGGCTGCCACTACGCGTACAGAATGGGCCCTGGGCGCCCCCTAGAGGCTACGAGGACCATAGCCACTAAGAGAGCCACCTTGACTTGAGAGGGCTCCAGCATTAATTCCTGCCGGGTAACTAGAAAAATGACCTCCATAAAAATGGGCAAGGACAGAGCAGAAATGTTTGACATGAAATACAAATGCCCAATAAAACTTCAAGCTGATGTTTTCAAAGGCAGGATCTGTCGCAAGCCCTCACAAGCAACGACTCCTTTTAATCTCACAGCACTCATAGGGAGGGGTCGGTCCTTCTGAGCCGACAGATAATAAAGGGAGACACCCACGGGCTAAATGACCAGTTCATGGCCACAGAGCAAGCATCAGAGTCAGTATGTGATCCGGCAGTGAGAACTGGAGTCTAGAGCCTTATCTGAGGCAACTCTCGATTTATTAAAAACAAAAATGAAGTGTAAATTAAAACCATTCATTTAATAAACGGAGGGAATCCAGTAAGAATGGTTTCATCCTCCACATAGCCTTGGGTCAAGCAGGATTCTGGACACCCTTACACCTGTTCCTTTCCCATAGCCATCCAAAGGCTTGCTATCTTGAAAGCTCTTGAAGGAGCCTGAAATTTGAGTGTGTTGGCCCTGAGTCAGGCAGCCTGGCCTCAATTTAAGGCAGGGGTTTTCAACCTTCCTAATGTTTTGAGACCCTTTAGTGCAGTTCTTCATGTTGTAGAAGACTCCCCCACAACATAAAAATTATCTTTGTTGCTACTTTATTTTTTAAGATATATATATATATATATATATATATATATATATATATATATAATGTATATGAGTACACTGTAGCTCTCTTCAGACACACATCAGAAGAGGGCATCTGATCCTATTACAGATGGTTGTGAGCCACCATGTGGTTGCTGGGAATTGAACTCAGGACCTCTAGAAGAGCAATCAGTGCTCTTAACCACTGAGCCATCTCTGCAGCCCTTGTTGCTACTTTTTAACTGTAATTTTACCAGTGTTATGAGTTGTAACGCGAATATCCATGTTTTCCAATGGTCTTAGGCAACCCCTGTAAAAGGGTTGTTGGACCTCAAAGGAGTCACGATCTGAACCACTGAACTAAGCTGTGTTATCTTTCTTTCACTCCAGAGATAAAAACAAGGGGAGAGAAAGGTCAACGGGAGGTGGCTCCAGGAAGGTGAGCCTGATTCATCCCCAGCACAGGCCACCCTTCAAAGGCCATCCCCTACCCTCACGATTTTGGTCTCATCAGGTTCCTTTGAGACTTAGATAACTCACGGTCTGGAAACAGATGATCATGGGGCTCTCCTGCGTTTAGTGCTGACGGGTGTCTGTTGAGTCTGTGTTCTGCTTGGGGTCCTCCGTGTCCTGCTTAGGCTACCTCAATCAAGAGTGTGCATGTTTGCCGGATGAGCCTAAACTAGGGAGGTCAGCCAGGGTGAGGGTTATTGGGGCCAGCGGATTATACCCCTTAATCCTAGAACCCCAAGATATTCCCCCCTCTCTCTCTTTCTCTTTCAGTCAACAATCCTTCGTCATCCCCCTGAACTTCTTCCTGTCAGGAAGTTTCTGCCTCTTTCCACTCAGCAAGCTGCTAAGGTAAACACTTTGTGACCTCTGTCCTTCCTGCAGCAGCTGCTTAGCCGCCTGCTCTCTGGAGGTCCTCACCTTACAGAGCCAGCTCCCTTTGTTTACCAGAAGTATCATCTGTCTCTAGATTGGCTTCCTCTGGCCCTGGTCCCCAAGAAGGGAGAGTATTAACATGGCTGTCATAAGACTGTCCCTCTGCCATTGCTGTGGGTGGCAGGGGCATCTCTCTCAGACCATCCAACACAGCCCCCGTTTGTTTGGTTTTGTTTTCCCCCTCTCATTGACTCGTTTTATTTGCTGCCCTTTGTTACTGTTGCCTAGATACCCTTTTGGGTCCTTAAACTTCTCTTAGCTACCCTGTCTGGTACCCTGAGGCGGTGTCTACATAACCGCTTGACAGAAGAGTTAAACACAGTTAAACACACAATAATCATTTCTTCTTCCCTCTTTCGTTTCACCTTTCACTGAGGAGCAAAGGGGAGAACCGTATTTATTGAACATTACCCATTGAGCCAATAAGCAGTCTCTTAATACTGTATTTCTTCCAGAAACAATGTCTCTCCTGCCCTCACAGAAAAACATGTGGTCAAGAGGAAATTGAATCAAGTCCTTTAATCAGCCACAGTAGTATTCGAATCATTTAATTTAGGATCTGACAACCACAAATTACTCTATTTTTCAAGCCAATTTTAGCCAACCAGGAGAACTGGCCCCAGTCAACTCAAGTTTAATAAATGCCTGATGATGGCAGTTTCAGAGGAAGTTTTTCTTTCTTTTTTTGATTTCTTGGAAATGCTCCCTTCCTGGCTCCCTGGGGCTGAGAGTGAACCCTGTGGGCAGAGAGAGCCAGCCACACCACACCGGGCAGCGGGCAGCACAGGGAGCCATCACTTCTGCCACTGATGCTTTTCATTCCTGGCCCTGAGTTCTTTTGGCCAGGAAAACAAGTCAAATCATATTAGAGGCAGGCAGGCATGGCCCACGGCGGCGGCTCACCCGCGCTGGCCTCAGACCTTTCAGCACCTTCTGGAAACCCTGCACCGGAAGTAAAAAAAGATGGCTTCGGAGTCAAAACAACATCCGCCGGACACGCCAGAGATGGCAGCTGTCACAAAGCCAGTAAGAGGCCAAAGGCGTGATCTCACATTCAGAACCAGCTCAACATACAGCAGATGAGGGTGAACAGGGAGAACCCTCAGGGCTTCATCCTTCCCTCACTGGAAAGGACAGCCTGCACCAGACCGTTGCTTTTAAGCTGGCACTCCCATTTTCCCTCCAACAATGCAAAGTATTCAGATACTCAGGTCTGTTTTGCGTTTCCATAACTGAATACCTTTACATTCAGCTTATACAGTAGCATATAAAGCCTTACAGTTCTGAGGCTCCAAGGATCTTCTTGAGGTTGAAGAACTACATCTATCGAAGGTTCCTCTCACTAATGGAGACTATGTGTAGATTTCCAAAGTGGTGCAGGGTTTTACAAAGCAAGAAGGATGCATACAAGGGTCAAAGCCAAATTTATGTAGCAGATGTGCTCTCAAAATAGCCTATTACCCATTAATCCAACAATCCTTCATGACCTAAGTTTGACCCCTGGAACTGCATGATGGGAGGAGAGATGAACCCTTGAAAGTTCCTCTGATCTCCACATGCACATAGCTCATAACACACACACATGCACACACACACACACACACACACACGCATGCATTTTAGGTATAAATATGAATAATAATGTTTATTCACAAATAGACTATTTTTTAAAGAATCTGGGGACTATAGAATCTACACAACATCCATTGTTTTAGACTGCCTTGATCGGGGATGTGCTACGGCCCAAACAGAACTCTCAACAGCAGAGTCTGTGGAGGGTGGATGTAACGGCAAGCACCCGAGGGAATCTCTGGGAGAAAGCCGGCTGAGAAAGCCCTGTCAGGCTCCTGGGAACTGTCTAGCCACTGGCAGTGTCTTTGAACCTGGAATAGTTCCTGGAATAGTTCGCTTGTCTCCGGGCTCTGCAGGTGGAGGCTTGCTTCTTTCTTCTCTCCATCAGGGGCTCTCGTTCACTGAGCTGCTCAGACATTTAACACGATCAGTTGACGAACCTCCATCATCTAAGGAGACCCCTACTCTTGGCCCCCTCCGAGAGAGAGAAAGAGGCTCAAGGGGACAGGGTGAATCATCCAGTCTAGTCAAAGTCTGCTCAGGCACATGGACCATTGTCGAGAGGCTGCACCCAGAGCCTCTTGGGAAAGTGTTCTGGATTGAATGTGGGGTGTCCCACTTGAATGCTTGGTCCCCTGTTGGTGGCACTGTCTTAGAAGGTACTCTCCTTGATGGTGGCTCTGAGCCTTGTATGCATCCCTCTTGCCAGACACTTACTGTGCCCATTTTAAAATTTTTATTTTTTAATTATTTCCTTATCTGTTGTGTGCTGAAAACAAAGCTGAGGGCTCTGTACACGCTAGGTGGGCGTTCCTAATGAAGTTTCCCCATGAATCTTGATTATGCCAGTATCTTTACGTACCCTTGAACCCGGCCTTGATTTCTGATCCTCAGACACAGAACACTCGTAGGAAGTAAAGAAGACACGAAGTGTATTATAAACGGTAAGCAGTGAACGATGTCTCCTCCAACCAAGACACAATGGACGCGCAAAGAAAACACAGACACATGGACACTGGAGATTTGATTTTGTTCTGAAAAAGAAAAAGAAGAATATTCTTGAAATAAACACAAGAATAAAGTTTATTTTATTAAGTCCCCACCAGCAAAGCAAGACAGACAGAGCTCTCCGGATTCAATTCTTGAACTTCACGCGGTCAAAATAAGCCCTTTCTCCTTTTAGTTGCTTCTTGGTCTATGTTCGGTCATAGTTACAAGTGAGAGGGTAGTAGAGCCAGGCATAGTGGTTCTGTCCTGTCATTCTGACACCTAGATGTCTGAGGCAGGAGGATCTTGAATTCCAGGCCAACCTAGGCTACACAGGACATTCAAGGCTAGCCTGGGTT
Source organism: Mus caroli (assembly GCF_978045245.1). Classification (NCBI taxonomy): domain Eukaryota; kingdom Metazoa; phylum Chordata; class Mammalia; order Rodentia; family Muridae; genus Mus; species Mus caroli. The sequence continues at coordinate 23,072,168 of NW_028227265.1, read as the reverse complement.
TCATGGTGTGATGCTGTTCTCAGCAAATTAAAAGCTATGGAAGTTCCCTGGGAGAACGCCCTCCTAGCATGTACAGAGCCCTGAGCTTTGTCTTCAGCAACACAACAGATAAGTAAATAACTAAAATATAAAAATTTTAAAACGGGCACAGTAATGGAGATTTGAGGGATGGTGGCTGAAAACCTTATGTACCCTGCTTCACTGGTCACTCTCCCAGATAGCTGAACCCTCAGCCTAGAACAGTTTCCAATGAATCTTGATTATGCCAGTATCTTTACGTACCCTTGAACCCTGGCCTTGATTTCTGATCCTCAGACATGGAACACTTGTAGGAAGTAAAGAAGATAAGAAGTATATTATAAACAGTAAGCAGTGAACGATGTCTCCTCCAACCAAGACCCAATGGAAGCACAAAGAAAACACAGACACATGGAGACTGGAGATTTGATTTTGTTCTGAAAAAAAATATTCTTGAAATGAACACAAGAATAAAGTTTATTTTATTAAATAAAATTTTAAAGCTGGAATAGTGTCACACATCTTTAATCCCAGCACTCAGGAGGCAGAGGCAGGTAAATCTCTCTGAATTTGAGACAGAACCACATAGAGATCTACACAGAGAGTTCCAAGCCAGCCAGGGCTACATAGAGAAAAAATTAAAAATGATCATATGTATGAAGGTCTATAAATATGACTCATTAAACATAACTATTAAGTACTTTATCTATGCCCCCTTTGTTGTTTTTTTAAATGTTTTTATGTGAGTGTTTTGCCTGCATGTACATCTATATGTTATGTGTGTACCTGCTGCTTCTGAGGCCCTTAAAAGGGCATCAGATTCCACAGGCTCCCCTGGGACTGGAGGGACAGATGGTTGTGAGCCTCCATGATGGGAATCGAACCTGGGTCTTCTGTAAGAACAGCCAATGGACTTAACCACTGAGCCACCCTCTTTGTCCTCGAAATCTACCCCATGGTGGCTAGAGGTGTACCTCAGTGAGCAGAGTGCTTGTCTAATGTTCACAAAGCCCTGTGCTCTCTTCCCAGCATCACACACACGCTACCTGTGGGGGTGAATTCCTAGCCCCAGCACTCAGGAGGATTAGAAGTTCAAAGCCATCCTCTGCCATGCAATGAATTTGAGACCAGCCTGGGATACATAAGATGCTATCAGCAAAATAAAAAGGAACGCTCCCAGGGCCGCTTTTTCCTTGCCCTTTGATTCTATGTGAGGCATAAAGTCCCTTTATAACTCTCTTCTTTACCCTAGCACAGCTATGCCCTCAGCTTCTTTCTGCTGATGCCTTTTACTCCTGCCAGGGTTTCTGCTCGTGTGTGTATGCCTCTCTCTGTGTGTGTGTGTGTGTGTGTGTGCGCGTGCGCGCGCGCTGATCCTACAAGATAGTTCCACATCATTCCTTTCCTGAAGATGTGGATTTCTGTTCTTTTCCAAATGTCTCTGGGGAGAGTGAGGGTCTCTGTCCTTACATGAGAGGGAAGGTGTCCCAGCCAGCTAAGGAAAACTGTATCTGAAGCAGGCACCCCACAACCCCCACTTCCACTATCCAGCTGCTTATTTTGTCCCTTTTCCTGACTAAACCTGTTCAGAGAAGAATTCCGATGTCCCTTTGTCTGTGTTACTAAAGGGTTCCAGAACTGCTTGGTCTGGAGGCAAAATAAAATCCATGTTCTAGGCAAGCCGGATGGCTCAATGGGTCCTTAGCTGCCAAGCCTGGGGACCTCAACTCAATCCCCAAGACCTACAAGGTAAAAGGAGAGAATCAATTGCCACAAGTTATCCCCTGACCTGTATGGCATGTGTGTGCCCTCATCCACTCACAAACTAACTAAACAAATGTAATAAAATTAAAAATAAAACAAGCAAGTTCCAGGAAGTGGAAGAGGAGGCTGGAGAGAGGGAAGGGCCATAGGTGTGATGCAAACAAGAGGACCCTGAAGTCAAAGCCAGCCTTGGAAGGAACGCAGGACTCGCATCTCTATCCCCAAAGGGGTGGGGTCTGGGTTTTGTTCTCACTATGGCCCAGGAGAAGACAGATGGTCTGAGAAGAGAAAGCAGTGCCCAGAGAACATGCATACCAGCAAGTCTATCTCGGATGATTAAATGGCAGTGGATAAATTTAACTAACGTGAGTAATGGGGACATGGAGGGGAAGTGAAGAGACATAGAATATTCTAGCAACATAAGGAAATGAGAGGAAAATGACTTTGCAACAAAATGTCAAACGTCTGTGCCTGGAGGAGATGTAATCTGGCCATTGCAGGCTCAGGGGAGCGGGGGAGTCTGCGGTTATTTCAAGTAAGTTTTAATTCACTTTAATAACAAATGGCTAAATCCCTTCAGACCCATGTCCTGGAACAGAACTGGGAGTCTGAGAGAGCCGTCTTTGTTAAGAGGGGTGGTTTCTTGTTCGTTGTGTTTGTTTGCTTGTTTTTTAAGTTGTGCTTCTATCCAGCCAGCCAGCCAGCCAGCCAGCCAGCCAGCCAACCATTTATTTTTGATTGAGTGAAACTAGCTGGTCCCCTGCCAGTCTACAAGAGATCCGAAACAGCTGAAAAGACAGAGATACCTGAACAGAAAGTATCAATGTAGGGCTCCATCCAGACCTAACACTTGGTTCATGGACCTGTGATTGAAGGAAGGCTTGTGGAATGATACCATAAGGGCTTGAACATCACGCTGGAGGATTGAATGAGTTCACCAGACAGACGACTAAGCCAAGAGCAATCCACACGGAAGGGCTTGCATGAGACAAGGGCGACAGTACCACGTGCAATACTGGGGTGCTTGTTTTAATCATGGCTGGAAGGGATAACCAGGAAGAGGAGATGGGACGAGAGGAGAGGAAGGCCAGGGAGGAGATTCAGGACCAGTGGACCCCTAATGAGAAACATCTCAGGAAGAAAAAGTCTAAAGACATGACCCCCTTCAATCCACCCACTGCCCAACTTAAGCCTCAGCCTTCAAAACGCAACTCAGATAATCACTTCCCCCGGAAGTCTTTCTGCCTGGCTCAAGCTGGAGTGGATTACACTTCTCCTATGCCGTGCCTTCCACCCACTCCATCATCAGCCTCCTCACTCCATCCCCTGCCCCACACCGAGTTGGCTTACTGATAGGACTGCTCACCTCCTACCCAGGCCTGCAACACCAAGCTCTAACGCTACCCCGTCTCCACACACACACACACCTCTGTGTGCCTTCCTGGATCCTGTCTGTGGGATCTTCTCCCAAAGATGGATAAAATACTCTGGAAAAGAGCAACAGATCTCAAGGAGAGGAGAGGAGAGGAGAGGAGAGGAGAGGAGAGGAGAGGAGAGGAGAGGAGAGGAGAGGAGAGGAGAGGAGAGGAGAGGAGAGGGGGCAGGGCGGGGAGGGCGGGAGGGAGGGAGGGAGGGAGGGAGGGAAGACAAGGCCTAGTTTAACAATGTGTCCTTTAAGAAAAAATTTTTTTCTTTTTCTTTGTGAAGCTCAAGATTAAACAAAGAACTTGTACACATTCCAAGGTTGAATTCTGGCCCCATTAATTGCTTTTTTTTTTTTTTTTTCAGAGACTGGGTCTTGAAAATGTTAATGAATGAAAACTTGATTCTTGAATCTTTCGGAAATAATGTCTTGACAGCGGAACGTCATGGCAGTGGCCTGCACTGTGTCAGTAAGAACACTGATCTCAGTCCTAGCCATGCACTTCTCTGAAAATGGGGGGCGGGGTGCAGAAGGACATGAGAGTCTTCCCTAGGGAAAATCTACTAAGGGTAGGCAGGAAGTCAGGACAGAGACTCACCTGTCACAAGGAAGAGTTTACAGCACAGGGAGAAGAATCATTTGAATCCCACATGTGACATTCAGTGGTTTGGTAAGTTTCTTATATACTGCTTATATTCTCCGAAGCTATTTTCTTAGATGTGCAATGCAGATTAGAATATCTATCTTATACACACATATATACACACACACACACACACAAACAAAAACAAAACAAACAAACAAAAAAAAAACCAGGGATGGAACCTAGGATATAATGCATGTGCGGCGAGGGTTCTACCACTGAACTATAACCCCAATCAATTCTATTGGTTCTTAAATCCAAGTTAAGATAATGTATGCAAAACGCAAGGCCTGGTTCTGGCAGGAATACATTTGCCAAAGTACCCGTTATGTTAGATTTTTAGAACAGTAATGTGCCACAGTGACCAGCAGATGGCGATCGATGCCAGCGGTCTGAAGAACGCCTTAGGGTCCAGGCACTGGAGGTGTTTGGTTTTACATCACTCTCAAAGCTGAAGCAGCAGTATCGCCACGAGTTTGAGCACAGCCTGAGTTATTATGAGTTCAAGCTAGTTTGAACCACGGGGGAGGAAGTGAAAGAGTGGGGAGGACTTGCTTCCTCCCACCCCAGCAACCTAGAGTGAACTCTCAATTCAGCCTCAGATGATGAAAGCTAAAGTTATGCTGACCCAAAGCAGCGTTCCGGAAGTACTCTCTTGATTTGGTGTCTCGGTGAGGGCAGGAAAACGGTCAGGAACTGAGGTTCCCTGTTCGCAGGTTTTCGTAACTGAGCCCAGGTACGTTCACAAGGGCCCATCCATTGCCTCTCACTAATTTTGTTGGATGCTCCTGTGTTACAGAGGCTATCTCAGCTAGAAGGCTGAGCCCACTGCTGATCCAGTGTGCAAGAGAGGGCCAAATGGTCCAGCCTGTTATCCTACAGCTGGTGCGGAGTAAGGCATCTGGAGTTATTCTTTATTTCTTTTTTTTTTTTTTTTTTTTTTTTTGGTTTTTCAAGACAGGGTTTCTCTGTGTAGCCTTGGCTGTCCTGGAACTCACTCTGTAGACCAGGCTGGCCTCGAACTCAGAAATCCGCCTACCCCTGCCTCCCGAGTGCTGGGATCAAAGGCGTGCGCCACCACGCCCGGCTGCATCTGGAGTTATTAACCGGTTTCTTTGGCTCCTCCTAGCTTGAACAAGGTCACACTGAGTCCAGTATCCACCTCTTAGGCAAAAAAGGGTGGCCTCTTGCCCACCAGGACACCAGTTGGGAATGGGGGAGGGCACTACTCGGATACCTGGGGCTCTTCCTCCGAGTCCCTAGCACGTTCTGTCTTTTCCATCTCAAAACCCAGGAATCTGAAGCATATGTGGAGGCCGTTGTCAGAGAGACAGCTCTAAGAGGCTAGACGTCTGGTAGTTCTGTGAATGTACAGTTCTGAACTTGCTGAGGACCTGAACACTCCTTGATCAGCTTCTTAATTCTTGTGTTTGGCACCAAACAATAATCGCTACCCAGGGACCAGAGCAGAGAGCCACGCTTACCCTTGGAGGACCCCGTGGCTAAGAGCATCCTAGGGTCCCGGCTTTGTAGGTCCACTCCTGGACCATGAGAAAAGAGCATCATGTGCTGTGCCTGATGATCCAGGGAGTCACTACTCACAAGCTTATCCCTGCTCTCACTGCCTGCACAATCACCTGAACAGCCAACCGCAAACCGGAACTAATTACACCTCGACCTCTGGCAAGCCCCAGCCCTTGTGCGGGACAATTTAGAGAGTCAATAAATTCTTCTGAGCTTGGGTTTTCCATTGCATGCCTTACTGCTGTGAATGCGGCTCCTTGCCTACTGAAGGGTCTAGTTGGTCCCTCTCCAATGGCAACTTCAGGCTTTATAAACAATGGTCTTTGAACAAACTGAAGCCCCACCCCCACCCCCGCAATCTTGTAGACAATGCGTACAAATAACGTCATAGGGCCAGAGAGACGGCTGGACGGGTAAGTGCACTTGCAGAGAAAACCTGAAGGCTTGAATTCAAACGTCGGAAGGGGGAAAGAGACAACCAGCTCCCAAGTGTTGTCCAACTTCCCTCTCCCCAACACACACACACACACACACACACACTGACACAGTCACAGAGATCGTTCTGTCTCTGTACCCACTACCACTCCCCCTGCAAGAATAAAAGGTATGGGCAAATACGATTGATTGATTGATTGATTGATTGATTGATTGATTGATTTGTGTTGGGGTCCCTAGGAGATACTCTGGCCCCCATCTGTGGCCTGTGTGGCTGCCAGTGCTGGGGAACGAGCTATAGTGTCTGGTGCCGAGCCTTACCCTAGCCTGTGTTTGTGCTTCTTACTGAAAGTTCTGCTTTAGGAATCCTTCTAGGGTCTCTTAAACTTCTGTTTTGTGCTTATCTATCTGCTACTGTTGTCTAGCGTGGAAAATATTTGCAGAGTTTCCAAGGGGTTTGTTGTTATTTATACTTTCTCCGCCCCCGCATCCCAGCAAAAATCCACATAACGCTGTGATACAAAGATAAATAGTAACAGGTGTGAGTAGGAATGTTGAAATCTATATGCTGTTAGTTTAAAAAAAAAAAGATGGAAGTGATACAGCCTCTTTAGAAAACATTCACAGTTCCTTCAAATGCTAAACATGGTGCTACCAAATCTCTATAATTCAACTTCTCTGAATCTACCCCAGATCAATGAAACTGCGCCCCCATAAACGTGAGTGCACACATATCCTCTGTAATGTTGCTTTGAAGATAAAAGCATAAAAATCCCACAGTGTGAACAATGCAAATGCTACCAACTGATGAATGAATGTGGTACACTCGGGCAATCAGATCTTTCATTCAGCATTAAAAAAGAATGGGATAGAGACTCCTGGGATGTGAATGAACTCAGAACCACTGTAATAACTGAAAGAAGCCAATCATAAAACTTCATATTGCCTGATCTTATGAGATACCCGGAAGAGACAGATTTGTCACAAAGACCACACAGGTCAGTGGTTGCCCGGGATTGAGAGGGGGTGGGGGTACGACGGGGGGATGGTTATTAGTGTACATGATTTTTTTTTCTTTTGTGGCTAATTAAAATGTTCAAAGAGGAGACTACAGCGATGGTCGTGCAACTCTTTTTATGTGCTAAAGTCTATTGAATTATACACTTTAGTCATTCGTGCATGCACTGTTTATTTATTTTGGCTTGTAAGACCAGATCTCTTGTAGCCCAGGCTGGTCTTGAACCACAGTTTAGGATAACCTTGAACTCCTGATCCTTAGCCATTTGTGTGCTGGAGAATTGAGTCTACAGAGTGAGTTTCTGGACATCCTGAGCTACACAGAGGAAGAAAGAGAGAGGTGGGAGGGAAAGGGAACGGGGATGGGAGGTGGAGGAGAAGGAGAAAAGAAAGAAGGAGCGGAGAGAATTTCTAGAAGCTCCAGCACACACACACACACACACCCCAGACAAAAACTTTGAACCTTTCCTGCAGCTCCAGAAAACACACATACCAAACAAAAACTTTGAACCTAACCTGCCCGCCTTCTTGTGCTCTTACTGCAGCCCCCCACTAGGAGGCGGGGCCTCTGCAGGGCGGGCACGCGAGGATAGCTGGGAATCGTAGTTTCTGCGCCCGTGGATGGGCAGGCGCGAGGATCATTGTGCGCAGTCGCACTCGTGGCTCTGCGCCCGCCGCTGTGGCCATTGTCCGGCCCTGTTGTTGCAGAGCAGTACTGCCGGGAACAAGAAACTGCAGCGGGCGCTAGAGGGGCGGACCTGAGGTCGCGGATTCCGAAGCCCCGAGGCAGATTTCGAGTGCAGTGGGTAGGAGGCTGTCCTCCCGGCCTCGCCGACCATCCTGCGGGCGGACTGGGCGTGGCCGGAGGAACTGTCCCGAAGCTGTGGGGCCTTTCATTTGGCCTTGGGAAGAGCAGCACAAGAAGGCGGGGCTCCTCCCCACGTTTCGGCCGAAGTGGCTGCAGAGCTGAAGGGGTGGGGCCTCGGGGTAGCCCGGTGAGTGGATCCTGTCCTCTCTCCTCAGCCCTGGACCATAGCCAGCACACACTGAGGCAGGAATGGCCCCGAGACCTCCGACGGCCAAGCCCCAGGTGAGCCGAGCCTTCCCCCACCGCCCGGAGCATCCCACCCTGAGAGGCCCCCGGAGTCTGTATGGAACAGTTATTGGTATAGGTATAGAGTCTTAGTTTGGATCGCTTTGAGTCTCCTCCTCTGGAGAAAACCCCTCCCAAAGTGCCCAGCCCTGGGCGGAGCGGGATTTCTGAAAGGATGGAATTATGAGGAGACTAGGGAAGTGCGATCTTGTGAGAGGAAGTCAGTGTTTTGGGGGTGTCAGCACTGAGACTTTATTGCAGTGTGCACTTCTTAGAACTCTTCAGTGAGGAATGGAGGATAGGGGGACAAGATAGAAAAGCCCCCTGCTTCCCATCCAAAGGCCATAAAGAGACAGTAGGGGGGCAGAAGAGACCTATTAGAGTAAGAGGCCGGTGAAGGTTGAACGCTGAGTCCGAGACCACCATTACAGCCAAACCTGGACAGACTAGCTCCAGCTTTTCTTGCCCCCCCCCACCCCCGCTCGTTTTTTTTTTTCTTTCTTTCTTTCCCCATTAACAAATGTATAATGTGCGCACCCTCCATAGTCCCGGCTTCAGGTTAATTAGTAAGAGACAGATTTATCAACTCACTTTTTAGTTGTAGTAAAAGGGGCGTTTTCTGGACATAAGCTCTGAGGCTGTCCATTACTTTGATGAGAACATAATCCAAACTCTGTTTGGAGTTGAAGGTAAGAACTAGGACTATAGCTCAGTGGTAGATCACTTGCCTAGTATGTGTGAGGTCCTAGCCTCAATTCCCAGCACCTCCTGGAAAATGATAAGGATGGGCTGGAAAGATGGCGCTCCAGTTAAGAGCACACACTGTAAGCTTTTACACGCTGCTCTTGCAGAATTAGTTTCGTTCCTAGTATTCACCTTAGGAAGCACACAGCCACCTTGTAGTCCAGGTTCAAGGGGACCTGATGGCTCTGGCTTCTTGGATACCTGCTCTCACAGGAACATAATTGTTAGAAACAGGGGGAAAAAAATCTCAGCTCAAGGCATTGAGGAAGAAAGGATCACACAGAGTTGAAAGAAGCCTAGCAGGGCTCTGAACTCTTGTAAAAATGGTCCAACTGAACCGAAACTGAGCTAAAAACCACAGTTTGCCAGGGTGACTTCCGTCTTTTCTCCCTCACAGAGGTGGTGACTGAAACTCATCCTGTTAATTGAAGCTTGATCCTATAACCTGACAAGATTGGCTAATTGTTGCAAAGGGGAGGGCTTGGGGAATATAATGTGGGCCTTTATAAGGCTGTCTATTTTCGTGAGGGGAAAAAGGGTTTGCACAATACCCACAGAGAGACCCATAATATAACAGAATACTTTTAACAGTAAGCTACAAGTTATAGTTGTTACAGGTGTCATATAATCAAGTTCAATCTAGATAAAAATACTAACAGTGTCTTTTAAGGTCAGTTTATAGAGTCCAAAAATGTAGGGCAGTCAGTAGAGTCGCTGCCTAGAGTACAGGAAACCCTGGGTTTACATCCCTTCATGAACTGCACACAGCCTGGAGAGAACTAGAGAAGTCACCCTTGGGAAAGAACATTGAGCGAGGTCTAGAACAGTGGCTAGGAGTATTTTCTGTAGAGCTGAGGGAAGGCTGTGCACTGTGGTGAGGATGTGCAAAGCAAAAGGATGCAAAAGAGAGACAAGTTAATAAGGCAAGGAGTCCATGTGACTGGGACCGAACTGCCTTCTTCTGCCTTCTGTGGATCAGCAAGCTGCTGCCTGGCTGTGTTGTTTGCAAAGACCCACACAGGTGATGATGATGGTGATGGTGGTGATAATGATGTTCTAGATGATTTGGGGTAGATCTCTACCCCCTACTATTCTTTCCAGGCAACTGAATCACCTTCTCTTTAGACTTTGCTTCCTATCCTCTGCCCTGTGCTTCTGTCTAATGAAAAGAAAAATCAAATTGTAGAGCTAGAGATGGCCTCAGCTGATAGAATGCTTACCTAGCATGAGCCAAGCCCTGGCTTCCCTCCCAGCGCCACAGACACCAGATGTTGTGATGCGTGGCTGTAATCGTACTATGTCAGAGGTTCAACCTCCACCACATAGTGAGTTGGAGATCAGCCTGAGATACACGAGAACCTGTCTTAATAATTATAAATGGGGCTGGAGAGATGGCTCAGCAGTTAAGAGCACTGACTGCTCTTCTGAAGGACCTAAGTTCAAATCCCAGCTACCATGTGGTGGCTCACAACCATCCGTAATAAAATCTGATGCCCTCTTCTGGGGTGTCTGAAGACACTACAGTGTACTTACATATAAGAAAGGAAGGAAGGAAGGAAGGAAGGAAGGGTTGAGAGCACTGACTGCTCTTGCAGAAGACCCAGGTCCATTTTCCAAAACCCACAGAGTGGCTCACAACTGCCTGTAACACAGCTCCAGGGGATCTGATGTGTTCTCCTGACCCTCACGGGTTCCCGCATGAACACGACGCACACACATACCCTCAGATACACACACATAAATAAATGAGCAGATATTTTTAAACATTAGTAAATACATAAACAATTTGTAGATCAATGTGTGTAATGGTTCATAAAGCATGCGTGTAGAATGTGTGTAAAACATGGGCAGGGAGCTCCTAGGTATGTACACCAACAGTTGGGAATGATTATCGGGAGAATATATGGGGATAGGAAGGCTTGGTGATGGTGGTGCACGCCTTTAGTCTCAGCACTCGGGAGGCAGAGGCAGCTGGAGTTCTGTGAGTTTGGAGCCAGCCTGGTTCAAGAGTGGGTTCTAGGATGGCTAAGGCTGTAACAGTGAAAGAGAATGGGAACTGTGATCTGGGCAGGACAGTGTAGGCCTGTGGTCCCAGCCCACAAGGCAAAGCACCGGCGATCCACAGTCACCTTCAACCACCTATTGACTCTGAGGCCAGCCCAGGCTACATTCGACAGAATCGGACATGCAGGGCTGTGGGATAGACTTCCCCTTTGACTTTTCCGTCAGGCAAACTCGGTGCTTGAAATTAGCATACAAAACCAAACCTTACCCCTTGGAGCAGCTAACACATGGTCCCCAAGTCTGTTGTTCCCAGCACTTCAAGAGGAGCGTTTGTGCTGTTGATTCCGACTTGAGCAGGACTGTGATCCCACAGGAGTCGGTGACATTCAAAGATGTGGCTGTGAACTTCACCCAGGAAGAATGGCACCACGTGGGCCCTGCCCAGAGGAGCTTATATAGGGATGTCATGCTGGAGAACTACAGCCACCTGGTGTCACTCGGTAAGGAGGGGCCACCCCTGCTCAGTATCTCACATCACCCCTGCTCAGTGTCTCACATAGTCCTGAATTTTCCTCTCTCAGTTGCACACAGCCTAGATAGAAAGACGGAAGCCCAAGGCTTGGTTGGGGCCCATTTTGGGGAGCCAGCTTTCCTGGGCTTTGAGCCTGAAAGATCCTTATTTTACAGAGCTAGGAAAGGGGCTTTGCTAGTTTGCTAGTGTGTCTCCTTAAGTTGCACCTTTTCTTTTCTTCAGAGTTCCTGAGGATCAAGGACTAGTACTGACTTATAGGAGGGGCCTTTGTCTGCTTGCTCAAACACCCAAATCTTGTGTGTTTACCCATGAGCAGGGTATCAAGTCTCCAAGCCAGAGGTGATCTTCAAATTGGAGCAAGGAGAAGAGCCATGGATATCAGAGAAAGAAACCCAAAGACCTTTCTGTGCAGGTAACGAGTTCAGAATTCTGCTCCTGGAAATCAGTGTAGACAGGGCTACAGCTTATGGAGAGGACTTCTTCTAACTAGAGGTGTGGGAGCTGTCTGACCTGAAAAGGAAGCCGAAGCCATTCCTGGAGCTGTCTCTCTTCTCCAGTCAGGTGTTCCTGCTGGAAATAAGTCTTATGGGGGAAACATAGACAAGTGCTGAATTACAGGCATGTACTACCGCACCCAGCTTTATACTGTCATCAGAGAGACGTTAACCCCTTAATGCCAGCATTCAAAAGGCAGAGGCAGGTGGCTCTCTGTGAGCTTGAGGCCAGCCTCGGCTACAATAGTGAGACCTGGCTGGTCTCTAAAGAAAGTGAAGACAAAACACAGGGCGGGGCTGGTGTGAGGTGACCCTTGGTCCGAGCCTCCCGACACCGTGTTCCAAGCACACAGTCCCCAGGAGTCAACACTGCCTTCACCTTTGAAAAAGAAGCATGTTCGAATTTTGACGAAGCCAAGTTTTCAGAGACCGTGTTTTCATTTTTAACTCACAGAGCGAGCTTAGTTTATGATGAGGCTTCTGACCAGCCTGAGTGCATTGTGCTTGGTAAACGTACACTCCACAGTAAATCTGTACAGTACACACTTCGGGGAGAGGTCTGTTTGAGGCCTTTACCAATGGAAACAGAAACAAAACTAACTCTTTATTAAAGCCCCACTGAGAGGAAGTCTGAAAAGAAAATGTAGCAGTCTCTGCCCTTAGGAGCTTTGCTTCTTGTTTTAGTTGTGAGAAAGTGTGTGGCTGTGTGGCCCAGCCTGGCTTCACACTACCCCCCCCTCCCCCCACACGCACACACTCTCAAGTGCTGAGATTACAAGTGAGTGCTATTGTGTATGGCTGACACTATGAGTTTAGGACTGATTCTTGTTGCAAACTTAGAAGGTTGAGTATTGGACTTCTTTAAGTGTTGCTTCCTCTCCCAACATTTTATTATAAGAATCTCAAATATATGGAAGACACCGGAAAGTTGTACAGTAGTTGTCATAGAGCCGCCACCTAGGTGATCACAGACTTTGACTCTGATACTTGCTTTGCCGCATGCCTCTTCATCTACCCACATAAGAACCACCTTTTTAATGTGTTCTTAAGGAAGTTGAAAGCATAGGTGTGAGTCTCGTTAGTTAGAGTTCTTTGTTTTGTTTTGTTTTCCTTTGAAATACTGAAAATAAAATCCTGGGCTTTTCCCAAGTTCTTAAAAAAAAAAGTTCTGTATCAACAAACTATATCCTGAGTCCAGGGTTCAGCTTTTTATTTAATTAACCTATGAATTATTCCTTAAATCTCAGGGCATGTATATATAAGCAAGAGTAGGAAGTATATGTTCATGTGTTCCGGAGCCACCAAAGGCAGAGAGGGCATTAGATCCTCTGGAGTTAGTGTCACAGTCAGTTGTTAGCTGCCTAGTGTGGGTGCTGGGAACTGAACTTGGGTCCTTCTCGAGAGCAGTGCATGCTCTTAACCACTGAGCCACCTCTCAAGCTCTGCTCCTTGTTCTCATGCATATGGGTGTTTTGTTTGCACATAAGTGTGTACCACAGATCCCCTGGGATTGGAGTTAACAGTTGGGAGCCTCCAAGTCTGTGCTGAGAATCAAACCTCGGTCCTCCGGAAGAGCAGCCAGTGTTCTTAACTGCTGAGCCACCTCTCACCTCTTTAGCCCCCCAATTTATTTTTATAGTTTTGGGTTTTTTTGGGTTTTTGGTTATTTTTGTTTGTTTGGTTGGTTGGTTGGTTGGTTTTGGTTTTTGGAGGGACATGCTTGATTTTTGTTGATGTTTGAGTTTATGAGATCTGTTTTATTTGGTGTGTGTGTGTGAAGGATAGAAGAAAAAGCCATTGCAGCCCTTGGAGCTCAAATTACAGGCATTGTGTGGGGCTCCCGCTGCTTATTGTGAGAGTGAGTGATGAGATCCAACTCATGTACTCTCTGTTGGATAGCAAGTAATCTTGACCCCTGGGCCACCTTCCCAGCCTTAGGTTTTTCTTCCCTGATTTGAACTTCTGATCCTTCTGCCTCTGCCACCTGAGTTTTGGGAACGTGGGATGCCCCGTCACACCCTGTTTATTTGGCAGCAGTGATCAAAGCCAGGACCCTGGGAGTGCTAAGACAGGCTTTCAACTAGCTTGTTCTATTGGCAGCCCTATAGGGTTTATTTTTTAAGTAAATGTTGCATACACTAAAATGTTCAATCCTGTTGGCTTTGACAAGTGCATTAGCCCTTCTGACCCACACTTTTGTTTTTGAGAGAGCATCTCCCTACATGTATCCAGATTGGCCTGAAACTCATGATCTCTTCTGCCTCAGTTTCCCAGGTACTAGGGTAATAGGTATAAGCAAGGGTGCCTGGTGTTTCCCTTAGTTTGTTAAGGTAAACATTCTTTTTTGTTTTTAGATCTATTTATTTTACATGTGTGTGTGTGTGTGTGTGTAAGAATGTCTTGCCTGCATGTATATATGTGTACTGTGTGCATACCCGGTACCCACAGAGCTCGGAAGAGGGCACTGGATTTTCTGGGACTAAAGTCACAGATAGTCATGAGATTCCATGTGGATGCTGGGAGTCACATCTGGTATTCTACAAAAGCAACAAGCGCCTTTCAACACTGAGGCTGTACTCTTAAGTCCTAAAAATTACTATTCTTAGAACCTAAATATTAATGTTATCTAGTATTATTATTCTACGGTTAAAAAACAGACCTAGGGGATATATCTATTGACTGAAATAAATTCTTTGTAAAGTGAGGTGATGGGGAAGGGGGACTAGGGAGATGGCTCAGCAATTAGAGATTTGCTCTTGCAGAAGACTCAGGTTCAATTCCCAGCATCAACATGGTGGCTCACAACTCTGTAATTCCAGCTATAGGGGGGTTCAATGTCCTCTTCTGACCTCAATGGGTACCAGGCACACATGGTGCACATATAAGCCTGCAGACAAAACACTCATAAAATAAAACACACATGAAATAAAATGAAACTTTAAAAAAGGTATTTTAAGAGCACTTTAAAAAGAAAGAGGTTTGGGGACTGGGAAGACAGCTAGGTTAGAAAAGTGCCTGCTTTCAAACATGAGAATCTTGGTTTAGATCCCCAACACCCATGAACACTAGAGATCTGTAACCCCGGCACTGGTAGGACGCAGGAAGGGAGAGACAGATGGATTCCTGGAACTCATTGGCTGGCCGGTGTGGCTGAATCAGTGAGCTCTCAGGTTCAGTGAGAGCCCTGTTCCAGATACTAAATAGGCCAGTGAGATGGCTCAGCAGGTAAGATGCTTGTTGCCAAATCTGACGGCCTGCGGTTGGTCCCTGAGTGTCACATGGTAGAAGGAGAGAATTTACTCCTTCAACTTTTGTCAGACCTCTACACATGTGCTATGATGCTTGGATGTGTGTGTGTGTGTGTGTGTGTGTGTGTGTGTGTGTGTACTCTGCTCTCAGGTCCCAGATGTTGGGATTAAAGGCTTGTTAGGCAATAAATGTTATTTTAAAATTACAAATCACATTAAAAATTAAAATACACATGTACACAGAAGAGAGATGATTGCTATGGAATCAGAGCTCACACAAACTGAAACTCCTCCTAGTTGTAAGACCAAAAATAACTTGCTTTCCGAATCATGACTTTTTCTCAGTTTTTAGCATGGTGCGTGGCCTCCGCATATGTCAGAGAATCTTTTCAGAAGATCCTTAGCCAGAGATTTTTTTTTCTGCAGCATTTAGAAGCCTGCTTTGTAATAGGTTACTGTAAAGGAATTATAAAATCAGCTTTAAAGGAATTATAAAATGGATATATTAGCCAGGCAGGTTTTTGTTATGTAAAATCAGTACTCGCACACTTAGGCTCCTCTGTGCTTCTGTTTCCTATTACACTCGCCCACTTACATGGGCTTTCCTCACTCTCTGGATGTGACAGGCACTCAGGATTTGTAATATTCGCTGGTACCTCACTCTTTCTTTTCTGCAGGCATCTTTCTCTAAGGGACTGATTTAAAAATATAGCCATGCATGATTTCTATCTCATTTTCTTATCCCTACTCTAGCATTTTGTTTGAGCTGCAAGAAATGTGGGAACTTTTGCACTTTATATTTCTTTTAGACTGGAAGACCAGGCCTGAGTCCTCACGGAGTCCTCAGCAGGGCGTATCTGAAGTATTCCTCAGAACAAATGTTTTGTCACACACCACAATAGGTGATATCTGGAATGTCACTATCCAGGGGCACCAGGAAAGTGGGAGAAGACAGCTGGGGCCAGAGGCATCTTCCCAAAAGAAAATAACCACTCTAGAGAAAAAAATTGAGCAAAAAAAAGTTGGTGAAGACTCTAGTTTGAGCACACACTTGGTTCCACAATTGGACATTTCTTCAAGTTTAAGGCCCAGTGACTGTAAAACATTTGGAAATAATTTGGAACACAATTCAGAATTAGTTACTCAGAGTAATATCCTTGCTAAAAAGAAGCCTTATAAATGTGATAAATGTAGGAAATCATTTATTCATAGATCATCACTTAATAAACATGAGAAGATTCATAAAGACGATGCTTACTCTAATGGTACAGACCAAGGAGTTCAGTCTGGAAGAAAACACCATGTGTGTACGGACTGTGGGAAAACCTTCCTCTGGAGAACACAGCTCACTGAGCACCAGAGAATTCACACTGGGGAAAAACCCTTTGAGTGTAATGTGTGTGGAAAGGCCTTCAGGCACAGCTCGTCCCTTGGTCAGCATGAAAACGCACATACAGGAGAGAAGCCCTATCAGTGTAGTCTCTGTGGGAAAGCCTTCCAGCGCAGCTCATCTCTTGTTCAACACCAGAGAATCCACACTGGAGAGAAGCCCTATCGCTGTAATCTCTGTGGGAGGTCATTCAGGCACAGCACGTCCCTTACGCAGCATGAGGTGACCCACAGTGGGGAGAAACCCTTCCAGTGTAAGGAATGTGGGAAGGCCTTTAGCCGGTGTTCTTCCCTTGTCCAGCATGAGAGGACCCATACAGGAGAGAAGCCTTTCGAGTGCAGCATTTGTGGGAGGGCATTTGGTCAGAGCCCATCCCTTTATAAACATATGAGGATTCATAAAAGAAGCAAACCTTACCAAAGTAACAACTTCAGCCTGGCGTTTGTGCCTAGCACTCCTCTTCCTCAAGGTGAAGGCGTGCTTCCTGAAGTAAAGTCGTACCATTGTAATGACTGTGGGAAAGACTTCAGTCACATTACAGACTTCTCTGAGCACCAGAGGCTCCACGCTGGAGAGAATTCCTACGGCTCTGAACAGGCCCTTGGTCAGCCGTCCCTGTCTCATCCCCGAGAGAAACCCTATCAGTGCAACGTATGTGGAAAAGCTTTTAAAAGGAGTACAAGTTTTATAGAGCATCATAGAATTCACACTGGAGAGAAGCCCTATGAATGTAATGAGTGTGGGGAAGCCTTCAGCCGACTCTCGTCACTCACGCAACACGAGAGGACTCACACTGGCGAGAAACCCTATGAGTGCATTGACTGCGGGAAAGCCTTCAGTCAAAGCTCATCCCTCATTCAGCACGAAAGGACTCACACAGGAGAGAAGCCCTATGAATGTAATGAGTGTGGGCGGGCCTTTAGGAAGAAGACAAATCTGCACGATCATCAGAGAACTCACACTGGAGAGAAACCCTATGCCTGCAAGGAGTGTGGGAGAAACTTCAGCCGGAGCTCAGCCCTTACTAAGCACCACCGAGTTCACGCCCGGAATAAACTGCAGGAAAGCTAAACAATGGGATGGGGAGGAGGCACGGCCTAAAATCTGCTTCCAACCCAGTGTCAGAGGATTCTGAAAGTCTGAGAATGTAATTATGTGTTTGTACACTGTGTATAGAGAAAACTGCCACTAGAAGAAAAAACTTGAAATTAAAGCCATTCTTTCATACCTTATTACAGGCTTACGTTTGGAAATTAAAGCCATTCTTTCATACCTTATTACAGGCTTACAAGTACGGCATATGTAGTCGTTTGGAAATGATGTGACCTTACTAAAGCTTTTGAATATATGTGTGCAGAGTCATCAAGTTTTAACAGCTTGATATGTAAATCCTGTTGTTCACAGCCTTGAAAGAAAGAAAGAAAACTCATAGTATGGCCAAGGCTCATTTCAAACACATTGACAGTTTCACTTGACTGAAACTGTAGAAATCAGTTTGTTACCCAGAAGTCCACACTCAGAGAATTAGAGCAACTAGCTCAACGGCCTAACTGTACAGAGGGTTGCACGGCAGGCTCGAACCCGCAAAGCTGAACGTCAGAAGCTTGTTTTCGGGTTCTTTGGTCTCATACCATGGCTATAGAAAGGGTATTTTGGAGTTCAGAGGGCTTTAAAGTAAAGTTTTAATATAGATTCCCAGACATGTTGTGACATTTTGAAGAGCCTGAAGACATACAGGCAACCATATGGAAATCTGTCAAAAATGTAAGGCCACTTAGTGGAAGCTTACAAAACAAAAGATTGTCAGAAACTGACATTGATGGAATGGGACACGGACACATGCACGTGCATGCACACACACACACACACACACACACCACACACCCTTCCCAGCTGTAATTATGCCTTCAACTGATGTATCATTCCATTGGCGTTTCATGGCACTGCATGAGGAGAATTTGCAGTTTACTTGAAACCCTGCCTTCCTCTCTGGTACTTCTGAGGTCTCTCTCTCTCTCTCTCTCTCTCTCTCCTCTCTCTCTCTCTCTCTCTCTCTCTCTCTCTCTCTCTCTCTCTCTCTCTCAAGTCAATTTTACTATAGAGAAGTATACACCTAACTACCCACAGCCATAAACTTTCTCTCTGACTCCATTTACGGAAACAGCATGGTTTGCCTCTTTTTGTGTGCAAAGAAATTACACTGCTGTTTCAACCCCCATTTTAACTCAGTTGCTTTTCTGTTATCAAACCGTGAGAAAAGCTTCCTCAGTGCCTTGCAAATGAATGTAGGGTAGCTGTGACCATTGATCCCTTTCACACATTATCACAAAGTCCTCCAGCCTCTTTCCATGAGTTCCAGGAAGTAATGTTGATTGTTGTGAGTGAGGCTAATCGGTGAGACTTTCCTATTAGCTTTTCTGCATGTTGGATGACAAGTTTCATTGACCTTTCTTAACCTTTATGGTATGAGGTGGCTCTCAGGAATTCATATGTTTTAGGGGGTTTTTTTTGGGGGGGGTGTTTTGTTTTAGTGGGGATAAATAAATGTTCATGGGAGCTGAAACGTAATGTGTTTCCCAATAAGTCCATTACCCATGAGTCAAGATGAACAAGACATTCTATAGCAGATAGGCACTTTCCATATTGTAGTCATTCAAAGAAACCCTGTATATGGCTTCACGCTTAGCATATAATGCCAAGACCATGCTGGTGCTGTCTGGTGGGATTTGACAGTGTGGTAACTCTCTTCAGATTCGCTCCTGTTCAGCAGGACTCCTGTCAGGAACTTTCTGCTGACTTTGGGGGAGATCTTTATGTGGGAACTATTTATATGAAACAACATGACTTATCACCATGAGAATAGCACAATGTTATTGAAGCTTATAAAAGCAGTTCCAAAAGACCAGAAAGATAGCACTGATTATTATATGGAAGGAAAGCGGCCTTCATCCGGGCATTGACTGCATTTCAGCACATTTTCATTGACAGGAAGTAAGTCCAGAATACATTTGTGGCTAATGGAGCAGAAGGCTTTCCCCACACCAACAGCCAAATACCACACACTTATGAATAGCCAGTCTTACAGGGCTATATGAAATGCATGTGTTAATATCACGTATTCTTTCAAAAATAGCCTTTTGGAAGTCAGTATATCTTTTTCAGTTTTATGAATTTAACTACAATCAACTAAAAGGATAGCATATCAAGAAAGAGAGGTTAGGGGCTGGAGAGATGTCTCAGTGGTTAAAAGCACTGGCTGCTCTTCCAGAGGTCCTGAGTTCAAATCCCAGCAACCACATAGTGGCTCACAACCATCTATAATGGGATCTGATGCCCTCTTCTGGTGTGCATAAAGACAGTGCTCATATACATAAAATAAATAAGTAAATAAATAAGAGGGGTTAGCTGCCCTGTTCTTCATTCATAGCCAGATAAGTATTAGCCACTACCATGCACTGGTGTTTACTGAATCTTCCATTCAGTAAACCTTTCTAAACCTGCCATTCTACTGTGTTGCTCACCCTCACAGCTGCATGGAGGTGCTGAGAAAGCTGCCTGCCCAAGGGCTTCATTACTGTTCCACTGCTATGAAGAGACACCATGACCACTGCAAGTCACAGAAGGAAGCATTTAATTGGGGCTTTCTTACAGTTCCAAGGGGTTAGCCCATGACCATTGGGAAGCATGGCAGCAGGAAGCCACAGTGTTGGAGTAGCTGAGAGCTTACATCTTATCTGCAAGATGGAGGTGGGGAGACTGGGCCTGGTTTGGGCTTTTGAAACCTCAAAGCCCACCCCCACCCCCAGCGACACTTCCTCCTCCAAAAGGACCACACCTCCTAATCCTTCCTAAACTGACCACCAACTAAGAACCAAACATTCAACTGTATGAGCCTAAGGGGCCATTCTCATTCAAGCCACCACAGCCACCTACCCACCTCTTCTCCCTCATAATTATCCCTAGCAAATGATAGGGACATAAGTCAGGATGTCCCCAGAGTCTAGTGATACTTTTAGGGGCAGGCATGTTCTCTACTTCTTCCAGTCAGAGTTCTTGAATTTTCTTTAAGTGCAGCTGGGAGAGAAACTTTGGTTTTGGTTGCTTGACTAAAAAAGCCTGATTTCTTACCAGAGTCTGGTGTAGGAGAGGAGAAAGCTGGGGTCTACATGTTCTTCTCTTCCCTGAGCTTGGACCGGACCTGATTTCGGAAGATCTCTAGGATTCAGTGAGCTCTTTACCAGCAATCCAGCAATCCCTCCTTTTTGCTTAAGCTTGTTTTGTGCATGTTTCTCTTGTTTATATTAAACCTCCTACATCTATTATACCCTTGTCAGAGAGGCAGATGACCTGCCTACTACTGTCTGTGGCAAGTTCATCCTTTAACACCGGGATCACCTAGCTCTAAAAAGCATAGCTCTTGCCGTGTAAAAGTGTAGCCTTAATGATACCTCCAGAGCCACGCTGTTTGAGGAGCTGCATCTAACTCTGCCTTTACAGGGCAAAGAAACACAATGACAAGCAGAGAAGAGACAGAGGTGAAAGGTCTTTGGATGCGTTGGACACCCACATGCCACAGGGCATGTGCTGAAGGCAAAGGACAACTTGAGGAGTCAGCTCTCTGCTGAGCCCCACAAGGGTCCCACACTAGATTGGCTTGGCAGATGTGCCCACTGAGCCATCTCTCTGTCGTTCCAGCTTGTTTCTCGAGACAGGGCTTCTCACTGAATGTTGAAATCAATGATTCAGCTCAACCCACTTAGCCCGAGGAACCTCCCGTATCAGCCTCCCAGACGCTGGAATTACAGGGGTGTGCCACCATGCTCAGATTTTTGGCCATTTTAGGCTTCCAAACTCAGCCTCATGCTTGCATGGAGGGTACTTTACCAGCGGAGACATCTTCCCCACCTCCTTTTCTTTGTAGACTTTTGGGTCCTATGTAATTTAGGCTAGTCCCCAAGTCATTATTAGGTTAAGGTGGTCTTGACCCACTTATCCTCCTGTTCTACCACATAACTTCTTAGTCTGTGGGCAGGAGCCACCATGTCTGGTGAGCTTTTGCAGTTTTAAAATATTCCCAGAGGAGCTGGAGAGATGGCTCAGTGGTTAAGAACACTCACAGCTCTTCCTGAAGACCTAAGTTTGGTTCCCCACCCTCATCTAGGGTAGTGTACAACCACAAGAATCTGACGTTTTCTTCTGGCCTCCATGGGCACTCTCGAGCGTGTATGCACACACAATCTTTTTAAAAGTTTCCAGGTGGTGCTAATATTGCTGGTCTAAGAATCACAAATCTAGGTCACCAAAAATCCTCTTTGTTGGACTGGAGAGATAGCTTAGCAATTGAGAGTATGGGCTGCTCTTCCAGAGGACCCAGATTTTATTCCTAGCACCCCTATGGTGGTGGCTCACAGCTATCTATAACTCTAGTTCCAGGGGATGGCATCTGACACCCTCTTCTTGTGGACACCAAGTATGTAAGTGGTGCATAGATACACATGCAGGCAAAGCATCTATACACTTAAAAAAAAAAAAAAAAAAGACACCAAACTCTTTTGTATTTAGAGTTGGGAACACCTTGTAATCCCAGCACATGGGAGGTAGAAACTGGAAGATGAGGAGTCCAAGGTCAACCTTGGCTACACAGCAAGTTCAAACCTGCCTAGGCTACATGAGACCCTATCTCAAAACATTACTTAGTATAGGCCTGTAATCCTCCTACTTCAGAGGCTGAGGGGGAGAATATCTATGAGCTAGAGGCCATCCGAGACTACAAATGACTTCCAGGTTAGCCTAGGCTAGAGTTGAGACCCTGCCTCAAAATACAAAATTAAACAAAATAAATAATAGTAATTATTAATTTAAAAATAACTACTGTCAGGCTAGGCATGGTGACTCACACCTTTAATCCCAGCACTTGAAAGACAGACGCAATCAGATCTCTGTGAGTTCGAGGCCAGCCTGGTCTACAAAGCCAGTTCCTGGACAGCCAGGGCTATACAGAAAAACCTTGTCTCAAAAAACCAAATTAATAAAAACAAAAAAACCCACACACAACAAAAATCAACAAAAAACCTGCTGTCACGGGATATTGTTATAATCTATATCACCTCCTTTGGTCTATTCAGACTCTTATCCAGTTTTTCCAGCTATATCCTTTCTTCAAACACATCCAAACACTGCTTCAAAGAGGATTTAGTTCAGACAATAAGGATAGTTACTGAGAAAATGAAACCTTATGTTCACTTGACTAGGCTTATTTCTTTTATATCTTGTTTGACGATTGCTTTAATGTGGCTGGAACTTTTAGGCGGTAGAACTTCGTGGAGGAAATAGAACTCTGGGAGTAAACCCTTGAAAGGACCCAGGCCCTTCTTGGCTCTTCCTAGCCACCATCAGCCCTCCTCTGTGACAGGCACCTGTCCTGATGCACCGGGCTCAAAGCAACAGACCAAGAAGCCACGGGCTGAAACCTCTGAAACTGAGCAGAAAGCAGCTTTTCTCCCTTGACGTTGATTATCTCAGGCATTAGTAATCAAAAGATGACTTAACTATGAAAGTTGGGTGGGGCGGTAGGTGCTGGGACTGGGGTAGTGAAGGCGCTCCATCAGTGCTGAGTAGTCTCAGGCGCAGCACAGCAGCCATTTTTCAAAACCCCAGCCACACAGGATCTTCTGGGTAGCAGCTTCTCCCCACTGGTTTCTCCCACGTAAGGGCAGAGTGAGTGTCTGAGAGTGATCTGCAGGGATCAAGCCTGGGACTTCCTAAAGACCTGAGTCAGAGGGAGGGAGCAGGAACGGCCTGGCCAGTGCGGTGCCTGACACCAAGCACCTTGGACCACACCTAGGAATGTGCTGCACAGCCAGGAGCAAGAAGAGCTGGCAGCAGGCGCCTTGTTGCTGGACATCCCCCTCAAAGATTGAATTGCCAGACTCCTCTTCACACGTAGGGACTTCAATACCCTTCCCCAAAGCTAAGCTTTTCTGAATATCTCAGGAGAACAGCAGCACCCTTGATTTCCTTGAAAGTAGTGGATTCAGCCAAGCCTTAAACTGGGACTTACCAGTGCGCTACCGCTGCTGAGTCTAAATGAAAAAGGTGCTCGCTTAAGGGGTCTCCTTCCTTTCCCTGGAGGGGCAGCTGTTCTCATTTACTTCTGTTTGGGGCTGATTTTGAGCCATTCCGTGCTCCTTAAGGATCTTATTTTCAGAGACTCATCTGTGAACAGATGAGGTTCTCTTGTCGTGGTTTTCGCCCATTAATGGCATCGTTTCTTTCTCCCCCTTTCTGCTCCAGGCCTCACACTGAGCTGCATACCCAGTCCAGCACCCCCTAGGGGTGTGCTTGGCATTTACGAACAGAAATGGCTGCTTAGAACTTTCCTGGTTCTCTTCCATTGACTTTATTTTTAAGATTTATTTATATATTTTATGTATATGAGTGCACACTGTAGCTGTACAGATGGTTGTGAGCCTTCATCTGGTTGTTGGGAATTGAATTTAGGACCTCTGCTCACTCAGTCCCTGCTCGGTCCGGCCCAAAGATTTATTTATTTTACGTAAGTACACTGTAGCTGTCTTCGGATGCACCAGAAGAGGGCGTCAGATCACGTTACGGGTGGTTGTGAGCCACCATGTGGTTGCTGGGATTTGAACTCAGGATCTTCGAAAGAGCAATCAGTGCTTTTACCCGCTGAACCATCTCGCCAGCCCATCTTTACTTTTTAAAAAAGTTTATGTGTATGAGTGCTTGGTCTGCACATATGTGCAACATGTGTCCCCAGCACCTGTGCAACACGGTGTGCCCCGCTCCGCACAGGCGTCAGATCACCCTCTTCAAGGGTTGCAGATAGTTGTGAGCTGAGATGTGAGTTGTGAGATGTGGGTGCTGAGAATGGAGTCTCCATCCACTGAAAGAGCAGCCAAAATTGTAGCTGCTGAGCCATCTCTCCAGACCCCAACGTTCTCAGTTCTCACTCACTACTCCTGGCTCTCCGAATGGTCTGAGGCAAATTCCCACGCAATTTCCTCTACTGTTGACTGGGACTATTAGTGGGCCACGTGGGGCTCACAGGTGCATGACATGTGGCTCTGGTTAGCACCTGTAGATGCTTCTTGCCATTGATTTGTCATTTAGAAGCAGGTGGACCTAGAGTTAAGACACTGCCTAGCTGTGCTATTGTCTCCCACCTTCATCCTGTAAAATGGAATTGCCACAGCCCCACCTAGTAGGGCTAATTAAGAGGATTAACTGAGAATACTCGAAAAGTACTCTGCAGGGGGCCAAAGTGCTTTTTTAAGTCCCCAGGGTTAGGACAAGCTCGGAGGGACACACCTGGGCTGCAGAGGTTGAAATAGGAGGGTTAGTCATCCTAACTACATCATGAGCTTGAGGCCAGCCTGGGCTACATGACGGCTTCGCTCAAAAAACCAACCAAACAAAACTTAAATAAAGGAGAAATTACTCATGTGAACCTCAAGAGAACATGGTACAATTTTGGAGGTGCTGACTGGCTGAACTTTCTCGGAGCGCAGCATCCACTTTTGGCTGCAGTGCCTTCCTTTTGACCACCAGGGGACGCTGGCGCACTGCTGAGGATTCGGGAGCCTCCCGCAGAAGCACATTGCAAGAGCTGTGCTTGTCTAACATCCTCCGGGATTTTGTTTTGTTTTTTCCTTCTTATATCCCTTCCCTCCTATAACTGACGCTGGAATTTCTCCCACCGTCATGAGAACGCCGCCCTCAGCAGCTTCCATCCCACACCAGAGAGGAAGAGACAAGCACCCGGCAAATTTCCTTCAGCCTTGATAAGCAAAAAAAAAAAAAAAAAAGAGCGAGGTACATTTCTGCCACAGGCCTTTAACACTTGGTGTTCTCCATACCTGGAACGTTTTCCCCAAAATGAATGGTAGTCTCCCTCATCTTCAAGACTTTGGTCAAATCCCAGCCATTCAGCAAAGCCCACCTTTAACTCTTTTTGCCAACACCACTCTGATTTCTTCCCCTAAAACTTGTCACCAGGCATGATGGTACTCACCTTTTAGCACTTAGGAGCCAGAGAGAGGTGGGTCTCTGTGAGTTCAAGGCTAGCTAATAAGGGTGACATAGTGAGCCCTTATTTCAGAACAGAAAAAACAAAACAAAACAAAACAAAAAAAAAAGCTTACAAAATATTGTCACCTTCTGACATGTTCAGGGTTCACTCATGGTGGTTGGCAGACAATGTGACTGGTGAGAGGCTTCAGTTCTTAGCCAAATGGGTCCCTGCACACAGCTGCCTCTTGCCAGTGACAGCTGGCTTTCCTCAGAATGGTGAGTTAGAAACATACACAACACCCAAGAGAAAAGCTGCTGTCTTTTCATTGCCTGGTTACAAGTAGGATGTACCTGTCTGTGGCGGACAGAATTTCACACACCCTCCCCATCAAAGAAGTGCCTGACATAATTGCCACGACTTGTAAAGGGAGCTTGGGGGCGGGGGGCGTTGCTAAGGAAAGGGTTTTGATTTGGGAAGCTTGGTCTAGGCTGCACAAGTGAGTCCAGTGTTATGAGGATCCTTCTAAGGGGGTGGCGGGGCGGGGTGGGGTGAGGCAGGAGAATGAGAGTGACAGGCGTGAGGAAGCAAAGCGAAGTTGGAGCGAGGCACTTGGAAGACCGGAGGAAGGGACCATGGGCTGGGGCCTGTTGGCAGCCTCCTGATTAGCTGGATAAGCCAAGGAAACAGATTCTTCCCTGCAGCTTCCGGAAGGAACAAAGCCACACATCTGGAGACATCGTAGCTCAGGGGTAGCACCTGTGCCCAGAATGTACAAGGCTTGAAAGGGAAAAAATGGAGGGAGAGAACCCTACCAATCCTTCACTGCAGCTCAGGAAGACCCACTTAGACATGTGATCCCCAAACCTGTATTATCTTAAGCCGCCATGCCTGGGGCATTTTGTTACAGCATCAGTAGAAAATGAGCAAGCCAGCCTTTGTTGTATTAATTAAAAGTGAACCACTGAGTCTGGCCCACATTCACAGGGTGTGAATGCACGCAATTACTAGGAATCGTTTCAGAAGCGGCCTACCACAGTGAATAAATTGACATGAACCCCATTTTACAGGTAGACAAACTGAGACCCAGAGGCCTTTAATAACTTGCCTGAAGTCATAGAATTAATAATGGTGGAATCAGTTCTGTCTGACCCTTAGAATAAATTCTAAAGTCCTTGAAGTTTTTTATTATATTATTTTGGAGGGGAAGGCACATGAGGAGGAGGCCAGAGGACAACTTTCAGGAGTCAGTTCTCTTCTTCCATCATGTGGGTTCTGGGGATGCGTTCTAGTTGTCTGGCTTGGTGGCAGGCACTTTACCTGCTGAGCCATTTCAATGGCCCCCCAAAATCCTTTTCAAAATGTCCGTGAAGACCCACGAGAGCTGGGCTAGCTTCCCTCCCCAATTTTAAACACACCATACATGTCCTCACCTCCTCAAAGGCAAGCTGGTCTTCCCTGGCCACCACTGACAAACACAGTGACTTTCAGTGTGTCAAATTACTTGCTAATGTCTGTTCCCACCACTCCCATCCCTCGTGAGGATGGAGCCCCTCACGTTTTGTTCACGGCTGTGTCCGGGGCACACACAGGAAGTTTTCAATAAGAATTTAGTACAGGAGTGCGTGTTCTTCATAACGAGGTCAAAGAATGGCACACACTGTTCAACTCACTTCCCTGAGCTCATGAGGATTAAAGGAGATTTTTTTTTTTTAATGACACTGTTTACAGTCATAGGTATTTTAAAGAAATGAGTTTCGATTCTCCTACCGACCGGCAGGACCCGGGGGCATTCACAAGTTTGAGTTCTGACAGTCCTTTGTCTTCACCTTCTTCAGTCTGGCAGAGGGCTGAGCAAACCAGTAACCGGTGCCACTTTTTGATAATAACTGACTAATTTCTTCCCAGACCGGTTCTTCTGGGCCCCACATCTCCACTCGCCGGTAAAAATCCTTGGCCAGAAACTGCAGCTCTTCTAAGACTGGTCACCGTTATTTATCTAGGGTGTGGCCATCTTGAGACTGGTACGGAAGGTAGAATTCTTTGTCAGTTGACAACTCACTGTCTCTGGCCTCAAAGTCACTTTGTAGCCAGCCCAAGGCAGCCTCAAATTTGTGGCAGTCCTCTTGCCTCAGACTCCCAGATCCTGAGAACCACCTGGGGGGGTCACTGTGGCTATCTCATGCATTTCTTTGTAGCCCTATCTCCCCCTTTACCCACCTCTGCCATGTGTTTATCAGTATCTTTGAGTTTTTGTATGGCTGTATAAAATGGGTGGTAGTTCTTCATGTTAATATGATTTTATTTAATTGTTTTATATTTATTTCATATCAGCACACATATTTGCTGTGGAAGTATAGAGGTCAGGAGATAACCTGCGAGGGTAACTAGTCTTTGACTACCATGTGTATCCTAGAGAATGAACTCAGGCTGTTATGGGTAGGGACAAGCACCTTTACACCCTAGGCCACCTTACCAATCATAAATTCTTTTCTAAGAGGCATCTTGCTGCTACTAGTCAGCTGACTCGGGAGGGCCCGTTGGTCTTCTCAAATAGAAATCATAGTTAGAGAGAGGTAACTATTTTAGTATTGGTAGACCCGGTCCCTTGTGTGTCAAAGGCTTGTGGGCTGGCTGACAGACTCAGAACCGTATAGCTTGATGTCCCGAGAACTAAAAGCTAATGGCTCCAAGCTTTAGGGTCCACAGACCTATGGCTGTAGGGACTCAGCCTAGAGGCTTTAATGTCTCTGGGCTTTGTCAATAGACCAGCTCTCAGTAGCAGCCAGTGTAACCTCAGACTCAGAAGCAGCAGCAGCAGCAACAACAGCAGTAGCAGCGAACATCACCTAGTGTTAGAGCTCTCAAACCTCAACCATATCCCTTTACATCTTGCACACTGCTATGGGTGTAAGGACCATCAACTCTCAAGGCTTAGCAGCTTCCAGGAACTCTTCCAGAGGTCAAGGCCTGTATCCCTCATCTTTGGCCTTTGATAACCTCTATTTCCAGGGTCCTGTATCATCTTGCCTGTCTCTGCTCCTGTCCTGGAAACTCTGGATGCCCTCTTGCCATTGCTGTTGCTGCCACTGCTGCTTTGCTTGTCTTCTCACGCTACCAGCTCAGCCCACCATACCTGTGATAGAAATCAAAAGTAAGCAAAGAAGTTTAGTCTCGGCACTCAGGAGACAGAGGTGAGGGAACCTCTGTGAGTTCAATGCCAGCCTGGTCTACATAATTTCCAGACTAGGCAGGGCTACGTAGAGAGAAACTATCTCAAAAAGGAAGGAGGGAAGGAAGGAAAAAAAGGAGGAAAGGGAAAAGAAAGAAAAGGCCATTCAGGAGAAATCATTTGTTGACTCTTAATGTTATAACTTCGGAGAACAGCGAAAAAGGGTGTCTCCCAGCTCACCTTAAAAGTAAGCTGAAAACTGGTTCTATAACCAAGTAGTAGGTAGGGAGGCAAGAATGTCTGTACCAGTCATGGTGCAGCCCTTCATGCAAATGAAGGATTGTATTTGTGCCAATCACAGAATAGCCCTTCATGCAAATAGGTGGGGGGGGGGCAAGAATGTCTGTACCAGTCATGGTGCAGCCCTTCATGCAAATGAAGGACTGTATTTGTGCCAATCACAGCATAGCCCTTTCTGCTGGGCAGGGGTGAAGGTGGGAAATGGGGAAATGGAAGTGGGGGTTGGGGTGGGAGCTCTTTCCTCTTGTCTGAATGAGAGCTCAAGAACAACCAAGGTCATTTCAAGGTCACCAAAACTTATCTTATTATTGGTTGATTGATTTTTCTGTAGATAGAGCTTATGTAGCCCAGGATGTCCTCAAAATCTATAAGTAATGGAGGCTAACCTTGAATTCTTGGCCTTCTTGTGCATATCTCCTTCATTCCAGGATACAGAACTATGCCTGGCACCAACACACACACACACACCAGGAGTTGCTCTCTTTTATAGAGCGCTGCTTTCTAAGCCAGTGCTTAGAAACTATGTAGACCAGGCTGGCACTGAACTCACAGAGGTTCCCTGTCCAGAGCAGTCACTACTGGAGCACATGTTCAGCTGTGGGGGTAGTTAAGACCTTGGCCACAGCTGAACAGTCCTCAGAGTATCAGTAAAGTAAATCCCCAAAGCAACCAGGCTGTGTTGAGGGCATTCCAGCCAAGAACCAAGGGAAGGGCTGCTTAGGTAACAGCTGACCAAAGCCGCCTGGCACGAGGGAAGGGCCTGTCAAAGAGCCAGCTCTTGGCAGCTTTGTCATTCCCAGAAAGCATTCAAAGATTGTTTATAATAAAGACTTAACAAAAGCTCAACGCAGAACTAACAATTCTAACAGTCTTTAATGCTATTTGGTAGTACTTAATAATGCTTAGTGGTGCTTAACTCCTGCCCCAGTACCCTAGATTGAGAGACTGTCCCCGAATCTGACCTAGCACATACGTCAGGTCCAGTTTCTGCCTGAAGTAGCCAGCTTACAAATTTCTCCTGGTGGGTCTCCTGGGAGTCATATCTTTGAGTTCTTTCTGCAATGAATGTTTGCATCCCTACAAAAGGTATCCACCAGGGATGGAATCAATTTGGTGACTTTTTGGAAACAGAGCCTTTGGGAGGTGAGGATTTAGATGAGGTTATGAGAGTGGGGACATGATAGGATTTGGGACTTTTTGTTTATTTGCTATAAAGCTCCAATTAGCTGGACTGGCCTAGAGCTTCTGGTTGGCTTCTCTCTCTCCCCAGGTGCTGGGATTACAGGTGTGTAGCACCGTACCTGGCTGTGAATTTGTGCCTTTAGAAGAAGAGGAAGTCAAGGTCTGAGAAGACAGTTCAGTGGGGAAAGTGCTGGCCTGCTGCCTGTGCCCTGGACTGACCACTGCCTGACCCTACTTGCCCTTGAAGGCTGGAGGTAAGGTGGTGCAGAATCAATAGCACAGACTCCAGGAGCAGGTGAGAAACTCAAGCAGCAAGCTCGTCTGAACACAGCTGCAAGCTCCTTTAATACCTTCCACCCACTCCCCATTGGGCCTAAGAAAGCATCTCTTCTAAACAGCAGTTTCTGATTGGCTGGCATTTTCTGCATCTGCAATCCTTGGTCTCTCAGGGGGTCCTCAATTAGGTCCTCCTACCAGAGATGCCTTTGTGGCTACGCACCCTCCCCCTGTCTCCCTCTGCCCCCCTGTCCCCGCCTCCCTCCACCCCAGCGTTTATGCAGAGGTGGCCTCACAGTTCCTCCTACACTTGCCAAGAGAGCATCAGTAGCACCCACATGAAAGCCAGGCACAGCAGTATGTACCTGCAGTCCCAGCACTGACAAGACAGGTGGACTCTTAGGCCTTGCTGGCCAGCCATCTTAGCTGGATTGGTAAGCTCTAGGTTGAGCAAGAGACCCTGTCTCAAAAAATAACATGGAGAGTGATTAAGGACACATGGCAATCTCTGGCCTTCACACGCCTCCACACGCACATGCACACGCACACATGCAAGCATAGACTCACAAGAGGAAGATAAGAAAGAGCAGGAGATGAGACGCCAGAGCTCACTGACTTTGCTCATACCAAGCAAAGACCAGGGAACATACAGAGGCACTGGCCACCCTCAAGCCAGGAGAAGAGGACTCAGAATAAAACCTGCCTTACCGATCTGGAACCTTCCAGCCTCCAGAACTGGACATTTCTGTTGAAGCTACCTGACCTGTGGGCATGCCCCTGTAACTAGTCAGCGGATTGGCTTCCTTGGCACTACCCAAATAGAAATCATGATTACAGAGAAGTTGGCAGACCTAGGTAGGCCCTTGAGTGACAAGCGGCTTGTGGGCTGAGTTGCAGACTCAGAGCCTTATAGCTGATCCTGAACTTCTCAATAAAAACAAAACCAAACCCAATGTTTATCTCAGGCTTTAAGTTTGCTATAAACTCGTTTCCCTCCCTCTCTTCCTCCCTACCCCCTCCCTCCCTCCCTTTTATTTAATGTGTATGTATGAGCCTGAGTATATGTATATGTGCTGCATGCATGCGGTGCCCACAGAAGCCAGAAGAGGGCGTCAGATCTCTCGGAATGGTAGTTACAAGCAGTTATGACTTGCCCAATGCAGGTGCCAGGAATTGAACCTGGGTCCTCTGCAACAGCAGTGAGTGTTCTTAACCACTAAGCCATCTCTCTAGCCCCAAGGTAATTCTAACATGGAAACAAATATCAGATTTACTTCTCTCATTCAGTTGTATCCCTTGTTGATCTAAGTCGATGTGCCTTTGGTTCAGAATCAACAAAATTGTACTGTATGGATCTGCACAATACCTGTTTTAGGTCCTGCTGCCTGGGGAGTCTCTGTTGTGAGAATTCAGCTCTGTTCTTGGGTCACACAGCAACCACATGGCCTGGGGGTGGGGGTGGGGGTCTCAGAAAGTAGCATGTTTGCCTTTTAGGCACCACATTCTGAGTTTGAGCCCCAGCACTGCATACACCAGGCAGATTGTCTACAAACCTGTAATCCCAGCCCTCTGAAGATACAGGCAGGAGGATCACCCTCAGCAGCATAGACAGTTCAAGGCCAGCCTGAAATACATGAGACCTTGTTTCAAAAACTAGCAGCCACAGACAATACGTAAATAAAAGATTGAAGTTGTGGGCCAGTGAGATAGCTCAGCAGGTAAAAGCACTGTACTGGCCAGTTTTGTGTCAACTTGACACAGGCTGGAGTTATCACAGAGAAAGGAGCTTCAGGTGAGGAAATGCCTCCATGAGATCCAGCTGTAAGGCATTTTCTCAATTAGTGATCAATGTGGGAGGACCCCTTGTGGGTGGTGCCATCTCTGGGCTGGTAGTCTTGGTTCTATAAAACAGCAGGCTGAGCAAGCCAGGGGAAGCAAGCCAGTAAAGAACATCCCTCCATGGCTTCTGCATCAGCTCCTGCTTTCTGACCTGCTTGAGTTCCAGTCCTGACTTCCTTGGTGATAAACAGCAGTATGGAAGTGTAAGCTGAATAAACCCTTTCCTCCCCAACTTGCTTCTTGGTCATGATGTTTTGTCCAGGAATAGAAGCACCTACCACCAAACTTGACCTGGATTCTGTCCTGGGAACCCACACAACAAGAGGAAAGAACCAACTCCCAAAAGTTGTCTTCCGACCTCCACATGCATACCAAGGAACAAGCATGTATGCCCTTCAATGACCTTGAACTTGTGGTCAATTTGTCTCATCCTCCTGGAAGCTGGGACTATAAGCATGTGTCACTGTCCCCAGAGCTGGGGCTGTAAGTATGTGCCACCATCCTCGGCTTTTGTTTTTATTCTTAGACTTCACAGTTCATCTATCTAGCTGACACACCTCTCACAAGCTGTTGTATGTTCACGGAGTTGTGTGGCTCCACAGTGAGCAATTCTGGGACATTTTCATCATCCCTAGAAGAAATGCTGTGGTCCTAAATGCTCTCAGTTCATCCACTTTCTAGCTCAACAGATTATCTTTTTTCTTAATATTGAGTACACTGTAGCTGTCTTCAGACACACCAGAGGAGGGCATCAGATCCCATTACAGATGGTTGTGAGCCACCATGTGGTTGCTGGGATTTGAAATCAGGACCTTTGGAAGAGCAATCAGTGCTCTTAACCACTGAGCCATCTCTCCAGCCCTCAACAGACTATCTTATTCTGGGCATTTCAACAAGTGAAAGCCAAAGCACATACAGCACACACAGCTCACAACACACAACACATACCACACAGAGCACACACAGCCACACAGTGCACACAGCACACAACACGTAGCACACGGCATACATCAAGCTGTTTCACCCAGTGTACCATCTTCAAAGCCCAGCCTTCCTATAGCACACAGAGACACTATTCCTTCTAAAATTTGAGTAATATTTCTTTGTGTGGATATGCCACACTTTATTTATGTGTGTATCAGTTCATGGTATTTGTGACCTTCTACTTTTAAAGGTACCTTGTATTCAGTCCTTGGCAATTTTCTGCACGTACACAACACATCTGGATCACACCCACCCTTAACATGTCCTCCCACCTTCATGACCTCTCCTTTGAAAAAAAACAATACACCAAGTACAAGTGCCGCCAACTGGAACGTTGACTGACCTTGTTGGCTTGACCTTGTGCGCATGACCACAGCTGTAGTGAGTTCAGGAGTGCAAAGGCAAGCCATGTGCAGAAGACAGCACTCCTCCCAGCACCTCTCCCAGCACCCCTCCCCAAACCCTCCCCACAGAGTCCCCAACCCCTGCTTTGTGGTGGGGCAGGTCTTTTACTTTTCATCTGTCATAGAGCTCCTATACAGTTTCATGTAAAATTTTCTATGTAGAAATATATCATTTCTTTCAGGTGTGTATTTAGGAGTGAAATTGCTAGCTCAAATAGTAATTATGCTTAGTATTTGGAGGCCACACCTGTTCTGAATACTTTCCAGTAGTTGAAAATGGTTTCTGCCATTAAAGGTAGTCAAAAGAATAATAACATATTGTTAACACACAAAAATAGCACAGGGCTCCAATTCAGGGTACACAGGGCCTTTATTTGTCTCGGTATTATCCGTGGATGCGTCTGCATTGCAGTGGTAGTGCTGAACAGTATGGAGGATACCAGGCTGGTCTCAAATTCATTATATAGTCCAAAGATGACCTTCAATTACCCATGTGCCCGCCTCTGCCTCCCAAGAGTTAGAATTATACATGTGCACCACTGTGGTGGTTTGAATGAAAATGGTTCCCAGAAACCTCAGGGAGTGACACCTATTAGAAGTGTGGCTTTGTTGAAGTAGGTGTGACTTTTGGAGGAAGTGTCCCATTGAGAGTGACCTTTGAGCTCTCCCAAACTCAAGCCAGGCCTAGTGACTGCATCTCTCTTCCTGCTGCCTGCTGATCTGGATGTAGAGAACTCTCAGCTCCTCCTGCACCAAGTCTGCCTGGACAGCAACAGACTAAACCTCTAAAACTATAAAGCCAGCTCCAATGGAATGTTTTCCTTTATAAGAGTTGCAGTGGCCACAGTGTCTCTTCAGAGCAACAGAAACCCTAGCTAAGACAATCAGCATGCTAGGCTGATGCAGTGCTGGGGATCAAACCCGGAGCTTCTGTGTGCCAGTCGTGCACTCCACCAGCCGAGCTCCAGCCCATCTCCTGGTGGTTCTCATCGGCCCCTGGAAGTAGCTTGGCTATGTCCTGCCACCAGGTTGGATGGTTACAGGACCCAGGCTGTCAGTTTCTCCCCAGCAACTGCTTACTGTGAAGAAATGGGTTCTTGGCTCAGTACGGAATGATCCTGGACGCTGAGTCAGAGACCTGAGTTTAATGCCTGCGACCCACATGATTGAAGGAGAGAACCAAATCCTACAAATTGTCCTCTGACCACGCACACACAATGACACATGTGGGCTACCACATATAAACAGGCACACATGCAGACACACATGCACACAGCTGGGCATAAATAAATAGCTGGGTGTGGTGATGCATATCTTTAATTCCAGCACTCAGGAGGGAGACGTAGGAGGCTCTCTGTGAGTTCAAAGCCAGAGCTGCACAGTGAGCCCCTGTCTCAATAAACAAACAAACAAACAAATATGGTGTTAAAACAGAACTGAAAGCTCATGTCTGGCCCATCTTCTGGATCGGAGTGTTGGGCTCGGTCAGGCTGGCTCATGTACATTCTGGGAGGGAGAAGTGAGACTTAGCTTTTCTGTCCTCCTAGGCAACTTCCTCCTCTCCAGCTGAGAAGACCTGACCCTGAATAATTCATGGCTGGGGTTTGCAGAGCACTTCAGCTCCTCGGAGCACTTTGACCATCATTAATTAGTAAGGACTTGGCTCTGTCTGTCACCATGATTTAAAAAAAAAAAAAAAGTGACTTTAATGTCTCTGCTGCTGAAGCTGGAAGCTTCCATCTCCATGAGCTACATGACAAGGTTTTGGCCAGCAGGTTCCTTCTTTCTCTCCACTGCTCCACTGCCTCCCTGGACCCACCATTTTGTCTGGTGTCTTCTGAGAAGCCATGTCCCCTCTTTGCCCTCATTGTCCTGTCTGGAAGGAGCAAAGACGCCATCTCTGAGCTTGAGAGGGTGGTTGTTGCTGAGTTTCTGTTTACAAAACTGTTCTGAAAGAGCCCTCATTCCACAGACCGGGAGATCCAATGGCCCCGCAGCTTTGGAAAGCAGCCCGGTAGCTCCCTGCATGGTCAACCATCAAAAGACCCGATGTCCCAGCAGTTCCACACGTAGGCTGATAGCAAAGAGGAGTGATAATATGTGCACACAAATACCTGTAGACATGGCAGCATTATTAGGATAACTCAGAAGAAGTAATGGGGCTGGAGCACTCACTGACTCAGCAACAGGCACACTTGTGGCTTGGTAGAGGATGCTGCCTCCACATGGTGGCTCACAACCACCAGTATCTCCAGTTCCAGGGTATCTGTTGTCTCCTTCTGACTTCCAAGGGCACATACATGCAGCCAGACACTCATCACATGAAATAAATAAAACAAAACAAACTAGATTCCAGGGCTCCATCTTGGACTGTGAGAGATTGGGTGGGTTATTTGTTTGTTTTTCTGTTTCTATCAAAGGTCGCTAGCCCACCCAGGGCCAGTAGTCCATAAATCTCCCTCACTTTAATCTCCCAACTTGAAATTTTTTATCTCTCTTGCCAGGTAATACTTTTGTTCACACAAGATGCTTCTGAGTCCCCAGAACTTAATGGCTTCAACTGACGCCCCTTGGCCCCTTTCCTTCATTTCCTTTGCACTGGTTCTTTTAGAACGAAGTCGATCATGAAAGATGGTGAGGTCAGACCCCAGGCAAAGGGCAGGAGTGGGGGGAGTCACAGTTAGAATAAAAACCAAGTGAACTTCCTGCACCGCATGCTTGCTTGCTTGCTCGGTACGGATGGAGAGTCCACCGACCTTTTTACAAAAAGAAATCGCCTTGCCGAGCTACCTGCACCTTATTCCTGTGCACCTTTGTACACTGAGATTATTCTTCATTCCTAAGACCGCCAGCGCATCAGAACTGCCAGCTTTTATTTCTAAAAGCTCTTTAGTTGAGGAGTCCGGCTACTTTGAGAAACTGAGGGCCCAGCTTGGACTCATGTACCTTCTTCATACCTTTCCCCAAATCCCCTCCGTTGTTTGTTGTTTCCTATTGACCTGCCACAGACTCCTGTATTTAAGAGCTCAAACTCTTAGCCTCAATAATCACACACAGCCCCCGGGAGTTTATAATTTCCCCATAGTTTAATTCGGGGTAAGGATTGATGGTGTTAATAACAGCAACAGAGACCCAGTGCCGGGGCTTCGGCAGGGTTTCCCAGGTGCCGTGTCCTCGTATCTTTCTCACAGCAGACTAATGAACAAGTATCGTTGTCCCTGGTTTGCTCAGAGGGGCTAAATAATTTACTGAAGGATTTGGGGCAAGTTAAGTGGCAAGGTCAGAACTGAGACCCAGTTTTGAATTTTTAAAATTTTCTTTTTATTTATGTGTGTGTGTTGTGTCAGTACAGTGCCCACAGAGGCCAGAAGAGGGCGCTGGATCCTCCTGAAGCTGGAGTTACAGGTGGATAGAACTCTTCGAACTTTTTGGTACTGAGAACCAAACTCAGGTCCTCTGAAGAACAAGTGCTGTTAACCATCTCTAGACCCACGTTGATCTTACACTATTTACTACCCAGTCATAACCTCAATTCTCCATGTGAGGAAACAGAGGCTCAGAGACATCAAGGGAATTTTGAAAGACCACACAGAAACTTCTAGACCAAGCTAAAGCTGGGACATACATCATTGGGCTATGACATAAATCCTACTCAATTACTTTATCAGAAAAAAAATAGATGCAAAACATTGATTGCCCTTAGGGGTCAGTGTAATATACTCCAGGATTTACCACTAGAACATTTTTTTCCGGTTTCAGACTATAGTGGCTAACACTGATTGAACTTTTTTTTTCTTTGTCCCAAGAATAGTTTTAAGTCTGTTCCCCCACCCCCAGCATGGCCTGAGGGCTGGAACCACAGGCATGCCCCACACCCCTGACTCTGAGTGTTATATCTGAGTAACAGTTTGATGCCAGCAAAAGATGACATGGGTGTTATGACCAGAGCACACTGTGCCCTCTCTAGAGACTGGCCGTGGAGGTGCTAGGGCTTTGTGTGTTTTGTGGTTTTAGATCTGGAATTCAGATCATGACAATGTACCTGTACCATCTGGGCTTTAGCCACTCTTCAGTGACACCACTCACTCTGGAGTTGTCTCCCAAAATGTGGTTTATAATACGGACTATATAGAGAAACCTTGTTCTTCTCTTTGGAGGCAGGCTGGCCTCGAACTTACTATATAGCCAAGGGGTACCTTGAGCTTTTTTATGTTCCTGTCTCTGCCTCCACCTCCTGAGTGCTGGGATTACAGGTGTGTACGACCATGCCTGGCTTTATGTAGTGCTAGAGTTGGAACCCAGAGATTCCTGCAGGCTAGGCAAGCAATCTACCAACTGAGACAGACACAAAATTTATGAAGCCACTGCATACTCTGCAGATAGCTAGACATAATGACTCATGCCTACAGTCAACTCGGGAGGTTGATGCAGGAGGATTGTATGAGTTCAAGGCCAGCTTGGATGACATGAGACTTTCTCTAAAGAAGGGGGTAGTGCATGAGGATATGCATGGCTCTTGTGTAGCCCTGGGTTCAATTGCAATTCCCAGCCCTGCCCCCAAAATTCAAGGTCATGCAATACAGAAACTATTGGAAATAGTTGGAATACTTGGAAACTATTGCCATATAAAAGAGGTGAATGAGCTATGACAATTAAATGCACCTTCTTCTGATCCTCTCTGGCACTGTATCCAAGTGGAACACATACATGCATACCTACATACATACATACATACATGCAGGCAAAACACTCATACACATAAAATGAAACGAAGGAGCTGAAGGGGTTTGCAGCTCCATGGAGGGAGCAACAGTGTCAACAGGCCAGACACCCCCCTCCCAGAGCTCCCGGGGACTGGACCACCAGAATACACATGGAGGGACTCATGGTGCTGACCATATATGTGGCAGAGGATGGTCTTGTTGGACATCTGTGGGAGGAGAGATATTCAATACCCCAGTGTAGGGGAATGCCAGGGTGGGAGCACCCTTATAGAGGCAGGAGGATGGGATAGAGGGTTTCCAAAGGGGAGACCTGGAAAGGGGAAAACATTTGAAGTATAAATAAAGAAAATATTCAATTTTTAAAAAAGGTAACCTTTAAAATAAATATGGTGGAGTTTGATAAAGAAAAATATCCAATATTGTGCTCTGGCTTCATGTATACATTATTAGTACATCTGAACATACGTACATGTACATATACCACAGATGCACACACATGTACATATACCACAGATGCACACAAACCACATGCTCATGTACATACACCACAGATGCACAAACATGTACATACACCACAAATGCACACATATGTACACACACCACTGATGCACATACATGTACATATACCACAGATGCACACACTCAAGTACAATCATTATAGATGCACACATACATGCATATACTACAGATGCACACACATATACATATACCACAGGTATTCACATACATGTATATACACCATAGATGTGCACACACATGCATATATCACAAATGCACACACATGTACATACATCACAGATGCACACACTCAAGCATCACTAAAGATGCACACATACATGCATATACCACAGATGCCCACATATATACATATACCACAGATGTACACACACATGTGCATACACCACAGATGCATACATGCACACACACATACACACAGAGTTAGAGTTTTAGGGGCTGGGGTCTCTTTTCTGGCGGGTGAGCTCCTCTCTCCTGGTCTCCCTCTATTGCCTTCCTCCAGCCTTCTCTCTCCTCCTCCCCCATGGCATCCCCTTCTCCTTCTCCCCAAAGATCTCTAATTAAGTTCTTACTTGGTAATTGCCATTCCAGGAATTGCCATGGAAATCAGCTCCCAGCTGGCCTGTTTCCTTCTTTTTCTCAGCCTTGGGAAGCAGAGGCGGAGCCCAAGGTGAGCCCTGAGAGTCAGGATTGTTCCCACCTCTGTGTGTGGAGCATTTGCTGGGTGTGCCCAGCGAGTCAGCACCGCTCCCTCCGTGTACCTGGGTTGGGCCCTGTGACAGCCTGAGGATGACCTTGAATTCCTGCCCCTCCTGCCTCTACCTCCCAAGTACCAGGAATGCAGATGGCGACCACGCTTCCAGGCCCTGTGAGGAGACTGGAGCCTGAGATCTCAGTGAGCCTCCCTGAGGCCTCACAAGCCCTAGAATTGGGGTTTGAATCACATTTGATCTGACTCTAATGTTGAAATTGTACTTCTCTCTCAATGAACCCCCACACTCACAAGATGTGGGTAAATGTAGTTTGATATTAAAAAAAAAAAAAAACCAAAAACCTCTATTGTCCTTCATAATCAGCCCTTTATAACATGACCTCATGGCTCCTCCTACCTAAAAGGTGGTGTCTTTTCCCCCAGTCCCTGACTCTGGCCTGGCTTTGTGGTGAAAAGATTGGGGCAGCAGTGTTGAAAAGTGGTGAAAAGATTGGGGCAAGCTCTGTTCTGTCATTATGGACACTGCCGGGAAAACAAGCCCAGGCTGAACTGCTGGCATCGTGGTCCACTCATTCTCATCCCAGCTGACAGCTGGCCAACTGCTCCACATTGTGAGTGTGGCCATTCTAGACGTGGGTGGCTGTCTGTGGCTAGACCCCTGAATGAGCCCACAGGAGATGAGCTGGGCCTGCTCAGAACCACCAGACAGGCTCACAGACTCATGAGCAATTGTTGAAGCTGCTAGGCTCTGGGAGTGGTCGGTTATACACTGATGCCTAACGATGAGGCTGCCTCTAGAAGAGGCTTGGTGCATGAGGGCTGCAAAAACCTCACAAGAGGAGACATCACTCTGATCTTATGTCTACCTGGAGTGGCTGGAGCACGTGCCTGGCTAGAGAGGCCCTGTCTGTCTCTGGTTCCTACCACCAAAAAAAAAAAAAAAACCAATGACATCAATGTTAATATTTACTATACACCGAGCATTTTCAATGAATCACTTTGAAGTTTTATGAAGTAGATACCCCTGAATATATTCAAAATGCTTTGACCAGAATTGTTTTGAATTTATTTTATTTTATTGCCAAATTTATAAAATGTATAGGTACATGGTTATGGACTTGGGGATGGGATTTAAACCCAAATGCGATTTATTTCATTTATTTCATACATGCCTTATATTATATGGTTCGGAGGCAAATCTTATGCAATACTTTTAATGACCCTGAATTGTTTTTGTTTTGTTTCAGACATGATCTCACTATGCAGCCCTGGTTGTCCTAACCAGGCTGGCCTTGACCTGTCTCTGCCTCCCAAATGTTGAGATCAAAGGTATGCAGCACCATGCCTGGCTGTGCTCCTGAATTTTGATTGCAACTTATCATATGGGATCAAATATAGAAACAGAGAGAGACAGACAGACAGACAGGACACACACACACGAACACACACACATGCACTTATAATTGTCATCTAACTTCCTGGCAAGTGATGTGTTCCTCTGTGTACTCAAATCTTTCTGCATCAGCAGCTCATCCTTACTGTGGCTCTGATTGATTGACCAGGCTTAAAAGGCCTGTTCTCAAATTTGAGATCTCAGGCTTCCAGGCTTCATAGGTCAACAAAAAAACTGGCATGAACAGGAGGTTATTATTCACCCGAGAAGACATTATAAACCACAAGAACGCAAGGCCAGCATGCAGGAATGGCCACCCAGCTCACCAGGCACGCTGTGTCCTCATCCCTCTATCCAGCGTGATGCATAATTAAATCTGCCAATGGCAGGAGGCAAACGAGAATTTCATGCAAGCTGTCATTGGGGAAACACTAGGAATGCAATTAATTTAATTTTGTAACCCCAGAGCTCTGGAGCTGGGCTGCAACACTGCAGTTAGAGATGTCCCTCCTTAGCCATAAAACCTGGAGGGAGACGACCAAAGTGGGTTGTCAGTCAATAGGTGAAGTCTAGATTTGGGAAACTATGACAATAAAGATAATATATATCCAGATCTTACACATGTTCCCAGTTAAAGATGAGAGAGAGAGAGAGAGAGAGAGAGAGAAAAGTCCGTGTGTGGACAAGGGACATTAAGAATTCATAGATGAAAGCACGGACTGGCATTTACTCATAATTCTTGGCTTATGCTACACAACTCCAGGGGGCAGCACTGGAATTGTATTCTGTTTACAGAAATATAGGTTGATGGCCTGTAAGTAAAATAAGAGAAGTGCCAACTAAAGAGCAAGAACTGGGTTCATCAAAACTAAACAAACAAAAGCCCCTCGTGGTTCCCCATCACCCCATCCCCACCCCCAGTAAGTTTATCCTGTGCCCCACCCACTTCAGCCTCCCCCACCGTGGTCCTAGCATTGATCCTCTCATTCCAATAACTGGGAAGCCACAATCCTTAGCTTCTAGCATCTCGCTCGATAATCCCCACCTTTCCATCTTCCATTCCCATCTTCCACTTTTCCAACTCCTGCCACTCTCTGGCTCCTTGGCGGCGGGCAAAGCCCTTGGACCCCAACAGCTCTCTTGAGCTTTCTTCCTCTCTTCCTTCTCTGCGTGGCTTCAGCTCTGTGACCTACCTATCTTGTCTATGCTTAGCGTCTGTGGCTTTCTGCTGTGTTTACCAAGACAAGAGCATCACAAACTCCAGCTCTTCTGCTCCTGCGCAACCTTGCAGCCAGGGACTGAGGAAAACTCTCAGCCGCAAAGCCCGAAGGACTGTGC
This sequence comes from Mus caroli, assembly GCF_978045245.1. NCBI lineage: Eukaryota > Metazoa > Chordata > Mammalia > Rodentia > Muridae > Mus > Mus caroli. The sequence goes on along the minus strand of NW_028227265.1, from coordinate 23,029,968 downwards.
AGTTTACCTGAGCAGCCCCGCTGCCATTCTTAGGCCTTCCGCTCTCCCACTCCCCTGGAAGGGTCCTTCACACCTTCCCTTCTCTCTTCTAGATACACTCATCCTCTCCTGGGCGCACTCTCGGCTGATGACGTCATCAGAGGAGGATTCCAGAGGCTCCCACACTCAGGTCTGTCCCTAACCCACCTGGATTCCTGGAACTCTTCTTTTTAAAGACCAACAGGTTTACCTTTCCCTTTCCCTTGGCCACTCCTTTGTCCTGCGTGATCGATCGGCTTCGTTCACCCATTGAGATCTTCCCACCGACTTTCCATAGTCCTGTAATTTATCAATTAAAATCAAACCACCAGAAATGTGCAGTTACACAGTTCACATCGGTAACCCCATTAGTTGGGAGGCTGAGAGAGGAAGATCATTAAGTGTGAGGCCAGCCTGGGCTACATAGTAAGTTCTAGGCCAGCCTGAGCTTCATGTCAAGACCCTGTCTCAAAAAAGCAAAACAAAACAACACTCCTCGAAGCTTAATCAGGACAGATGAAAATGTAAGTCAAAAATCAAATATAAGTAAGAGTTACAGACCCCAGGAGTGGATCTTTTAGCGAGCTTTAGTACAATCCTTTAGTACATATGCCTTTAGTACAACTCTTTCAACCTTTTGGGTATATTTTGAAAACTTTTTTAAATAAAAAATTGGCAAAAACATTTCCCGTCTGGAACTCAAAACACAAACAAAACCCACCCAAAACCAACTAACAAAAAAGTTTCACTCTAAGCAAAGTCTTTTAATGTCAAGTCTTTCTTCAACCTGGGTCTGTAATCTTGCCTTTGCTTCTCTCTCATTATCCATCTTGTTGCTGTGTGTGTTTGTGTGTGTGTTTTGGTTTGGTTTGGTTTTTTGTTCGGTTTGGGTTTGGGGTTTTTTGTTGTTGTTGTTGTTGTTTTGTTTTGTTTTTTTGTTGTTGTTGGGTTTTTTTGCTTGTTTTTGGTTCTTGGTTTTTGAGACTTATTGTGTAGCCCTGGCTGTCCTGGAACTCACCTTGTAGACCAAGCAGGTCTTGAATTCACAGATATCCATCTGCCTCTGCCACCCCAGTGCTGGGATTAAAGAACTGCGTCACCGTGCATGACCAGCAAGCCATAGCCTTTTTGGTTTTCCTAAATCATACCAAATGCTTTCCTATGTTAATGCTTTGTGCTTATTCTTCCCTCTGTGGGGAATGGTCTGTTAGATGCCCATGTGACTCACTTCAGGCATCTGCTCAGGTGTCTGTATTAGAGAACTCTCCTTTAAAGAGTCTCAGGGAGGGATTGTCTATGCTGGGTTGTCCTGTAGGCATGTCTGTAGGTGATTACCTTAATTACTTTAATTGATATCAAAAGACCCAGCCCACCCTGGGTGGCACCATTCCTTAGGCAGGGGATCCTGATTTGTACAGGAGTGAAGAAGGCAAGCTGAATACAATCGAGCAAGTAGGCAGGCAGGCAGGCATGCATGCATCATGCACTCATTCCTCTCTGCTGTTGACTATGGATATAATTAGCTGCTTCAGGTCCCTGCCTTGACTTCTCCACAATGATGGACTGTATGCTGAAAGGAAACTGTAAGCCAAAATAAACTCCATTCTTGCCCACGTTTGTTTTGTCAGAGCAACAGAACAAATCCAGGATGCTGTTCTTTCACTCTTGACTCTGGGCTGGCCTCAAGACTTGCTTCAACTAATGTGGAAGCATTTGTGAGAGTTTCAAAGCTTGTATTAGCCCAGCTTTCCTCATAAATTGAACTAATAAAATATATAAGAAAGGATCTTTATGGAAATCACCTCATAGGTTCCTGAAGGCTGAGAGTCCTATGATACACTGGGAGTCTTGTGATACTAAGAAGCCAGAAATATAATTCAGACCATGCCAAAACTGAGTCAGAGGAACGGTTGAGGAGGGGAAGAGATGCTGAGATAAATCCGACATCCCAAAATTTGGCCCTGTGATGTCTGAGACAGAAGATAAATGTCCCAGCTCAAGATGAGGGAATTCTCCCTTCCTGGTGGTTTTTTGCTTATTTTGTTTGAGACTGGTTCTCACTATGTAGCTCTGGCTGTTCTGAAACTAGCTATGCAGACCAGACTGGACTTGAACACACAGAGATCCACCTGTCTCTGCCTCCCAAGTGCTGGAAAGAAAGGTGTGCGCTACTACACCTCTGAATTTTTTAGTCCATTGACCTCTTGATGGATTGGGTGATGTCCACTCATACTGGTGTGGGTGATCTCAGTGAGTCTGTGGATCGGCTAATTGATTTCCTCATCTCTGCTGGGAACATTCACACAGTCACATTCAGAAATAGTGCTCCATTCAGCCAGACTGTCGTGCCTTAGCACAGTGACACAGTACAGGAAGTGATCAATTACAAGTAACCACTCCAAACTTAGAATTTGAGAGACTGTGGCATGGGTTCCTTTTGGTCTGGGCCAGTGCCCTGAGCAGACCTTGGGCAAGAACTCCACAGTCAGTCCCACAACACCCAGAGGAAGCTCCACCTTGAGGCACTCTAAAACACCCAGGATCATAGGATCAGATGTTCCCTGAGCAGACCGTGGGTGCTAACTCCACAGCCAGTTCCACAACACCCAGAAAAAGCTCCACTCCCAGATGCTCTAATACACCCAGGTCCACAGGGTCACAGGATCCCAGGACTCAGGAGCTTGGTCACATCAGGATCTCAGGATCCCAGTGCAGCTTGATTCCCAGGAGCTCTGACACACCCAGAATCTCAGGATCACAGGATCACAGAATCACAGGATCACAGAGACAGTTGAACTGTGAGGAGTTGTGACACAACCAGGATCACAGGAAGGACAGACTCCAGTCAGATTTATCGAGGGCAGGTAGCACTAGATGCCGGGAGGCAAGCATAAGAACATAAACGACAGAAACCAAGGTTACTTGGCATCATCAGAACCCAATTCTCCCACCATAGCAAATCCTGTATATACCATCACACCGGAAAAGCAAGATTTGGATCTAAAATCACTTCTCATGATGGTGATAGAGGACTTTAAGAAGGACATAAATAACTCCCTTAAAGAAATACAGGAGAACACAGGTAAACAGCTTGAAGCTCTTCAGGAGGAAACACAAAAATCCCTTAAAGAATTACAGGAAAACACAATCAAACAGGAGAAGGAAATGAATAAAATCATCCAAGATTTAAAAATGGAAATAGAAACAATAAAGAAATCACAAAGGGAGACAACCCTTTAGAAAACCTACGAAAGTGATCAGGAGTCATAAAATCAAGCAGCACCAACAGAACACAAGAGATAGAAGAGAGAATCTCAGGGGCAGAAGATACCATAGAAAACACTGACACAATAGTCAAAGAAAATGCAAAAAGCAAAAGGCTCCTAACCCAGAACATCCAGGAAATCCAAGACACAATGAGAAGACCAAACCTAAGGATAGTAGGTATAGAAGAGAATAAAGACTCCCATCTTAGAGGGCCAGTAAATATCTTCAACAAAATTATAGAAGAAAACTTCTCTAGCCTAAAGAAAGAGATGCCCATGAACATACAAGAAACCTACAGAACTCCAAATAGACTGAACCAGAAAAGAAATTCCTCCTGTCACATAATAATCAAAACACCAAATGCACTAAACAAAAAAAGAATATTAAAAGCAGTAAGAGAAAAAGATCAAGTAACATATAAAGGAAGACCTATCAGAATTACACCAGACTTCTCACCAGAGACTATGAAAGCTAGAAGATCCTGGGGAGATGTCATACAGACCCTAAGAGAACACAAATGCCAGCCCAGGCTACTATACCCAGCAAAACTCTCAATTATTGTAGATGGAGAAACCAAGATATTCCATGACAAAAACAAATTTACACAATATCTTTCCATAAATCCAGCCCTACAAAGGATAATAGATGGAAAACACCACCAACACAAGGAGGGAAACTACACCCTAGAAAAATCAAGAAAATAATCTTTCAACAAACCCAAAAGAAGATAGCCACACAAATATAATTCCACCTCTAACAACAAAAATAACAGGACGTAACAATCACTTTTCCTCAATATCTCTTAACATCAATGGACTCAATACCCCAAAAAAAGACATAGACTAACAAACTGGATACATAAACAGGATCCAGCATTTTGCTGCATACAGGAAATGCACCTCAGTAACAAAGACAGACACTACCTCAGAGTAAAAGGTTGGAAAACAATTTTCCAAGCAAATGGTCTCAAGAAACAAGCTGGAGTAGCCATTCTAATACCGAATAAAATGAACTCTCAACTAAGTTATCAAAAAAAAAAGATAACGAAGGACTCTGTATATTGGTCAAAGGAAGAATCTACCAAGATGAACTTTCAGTTCTGAACATCTATGCTCCAAATGCAAGGGCACCCACATTCATAAAAGAAACTTTACTAAAGCTCAAAGCACACATTGCACCCCACACAATAATAGTGGAAGACTTCAACACCCCACTCTCAGCAATGGACAGACTATTGAAACAGAGACACAATGAAACTAACAGAAGTTATGAACCAAATGGATCTAACAGATATTTATAAAACATTTCATCCTAAAGCAAAAGAATATACCTTCTTCTCAGCACCTCATGGTACCTTCTCCAAAACTGACCATATAATTGGTCACAAAACAGGCCTCAACATATACAACAAGATTGAAATAATCCCATGCACCCTATCAGATCACCATGGACTAAGGCTGGTCTTAAATACCAACAAAAACAACTGAAAATACACATATACATGGAACCTGAACAACTCAATGATAACTTGGTCAAGGAAGAAATGAAGAAAGAAATTAAAAGCTTTTTAGAATTTAATGAAAATGAAGACACATCATACCCAAACTTATGGGACACAATGAAAGCAATGGTAGGAGGAAAACTCATAGCTCTAAGTGCCTCCAAAAAGAAACTGAAGAGCTTACACTAGCAGCTTGACAGCACACTGAAAGCTCTAGAACAAAAGGAAGCAAATTCACCCAAGAGGAGTAAAAGGCAGGAAATAATCAAGCTAAACAGAAACAAAAAGAACTATACAAAGAATCAACAAACCAGGAGCTGGTGCTTTGAGAAAATCAACAAAATAGATAAACCCTTAGCCAGACTAGCCAGAGGACACAGAGACAGTATCCAAATTAATAAAATCAGAAATGAAAAGAGAGACATTACAACAGAGTAATCTTAAAATAACTGTTCTGTTTGTTGAATATCAACAGTTGAAAATATTAAAATCATGTTCTAAAAACATCATGGAAGGATTATTGATAATTTTTCTCACTGTGCTTGAAATTAGCATTTTCTTAATGTTTAACTTCAAAGAGTTTTTGCTATTTTGAAATTTTTAAAATATAGTTACTGATAAAATAATTTCTCTCCTAGAAACACTGATAATCTTTTTTAAGTAAACTGATTGTTTGGCAATGTACACAGATATATAATGCGTTTTAAATACTCTCTCACTATGTCAGGTGGTATCATGTAAGGGCGTTTGAATATATTTCTTAATGATGTTTGTTTGTTTGTATGTTTGTTTGTTTGGGACAGGGTTTCTCTGTATAGCCCTGGCTGTCCTGGAACTCACTTTGTAGACCAGGCTGGCCTCGAACTCAGAAATCTGCCTGCCTCTGCCTCCCAAGTGCTAGGATAAAAATGATTTATTTTTAGTATTTTATGCTCTTTTACTATGCCTAACTCCCAAAGAATATTTTGTATGTTTTGAAACAATTTAGTATTCAACATTAGATATAGGGTCCTCAGTTATGGATAGTATTAAATATTCATTAATGATATTTTTAGGATATGAAAGGATATGAATATAAAAGTTGAACAAATTTTTATGTATTATTTGATTCACAAAATACCCAATATTACTAATATGTTTGATGTATAAAGTACATTTAAATAATAAAAAATTAAGAAAAATATTTATTATAACATGTAACTCATTAAAAAAAAAAAGAAAAAGAAAATGCCCAAATCTCCAGAGGTGATAACTTTCAGCTCTGCCTGGTTAGAAGGATTGTTGACCACGATTCAGCATGACCAGTCACACCATCACATGTAGGTCTTTACAGACCCAGCTTTGTTCTCCTTCAGTGTCCTCTCCTGGAGTTGTTCATGATTTTGTTGCCAGTTCTCATGTAAATCAAGGGGGAAATTGGGACAATTTTTCTTTCTTGGCCAGAAATCAGCTGATTCTGAAAATCCTGTGAGAAGACTTGTCAAGAAATTAAGTCAAGCATGCAGTTCATGGTAGTGTGGGAAAGGAGAAGAGAGCCCTTGCCTTTTTTTTTTTTTTTTCCTTTTGAGACCCGGTTTCTCTGTGTAGCCCTGGCTGTCCTGGAACTTGCTCTGTAGACCAGGCTAGTCTCAAATTCAGAAATCCCCCTGCCTCTGTGTGTGCCACCACTCCCAGCTGCCCTCAGTCTTTAAAGCTCTTCTACTGGTGTATGAGAAAGCCCACGCCAGCCTTTCTGAGTAAATCCACAGGAGGAAGAAGCCTCATCAAGAGCCTGCACTGTCTACCAGACAGGGGACTGAGACCTTCAGACCCTGGTCCACTCCAAGATGACCTGTTACATGAGGGACCCAAGATAAAAATAAAAGAACCGTCCCTTTCACCTCAGATAAGTGGCTGGTACCCAGGGTCACACAAGGAATGATGTAGCCCAGGCTGGCCTTGAATGTTCCATCCTCCTTGCCTTCTGCCTCCCAAGTGCCAGGTTACAGGTGACAGCACTGGACACAGAAACCCCCAAACTATATATTGTTGATTTCTTTTTTTAAAAAGAATTATTTATTTAATGTATATATGAGTACACTGTAGCTGTCTTCAGACACACCAGATCCCATTACAGATGTTTGTGAGCCACCATGTGGTTGCTGGGAATTGAATTCAGGACCTCTGGAAGAACAGTCGGTGCTTGTAACCGCAGAGCCATCTCTCCAGCCCCAGTTGTTGGTTTCTTGAAAACAGGATCTAGAGACAAGTGAATGTATTAGAACCAGTTTGGACACACAGAAAGAATCCCAGAGCTTCTTCCACCATGCCAGGTTCTGGGACAAAAATCTGTGCCTTTTTTGTCTTGATGTAGGGTAAGGGCAGGAGTGGGGCAGCAAACTCATGAAAACTAGATTATATACTGCTTGAAAAGGGCCAAGGTGAAACAGGGCAGTGTTGGAGAGTGCTGTATGATAAGGTACAGCTTTCCACTAGTGGGTCAGGAGTGTGTCAGCATGGGAAACGCCCTGCTTGGGCAGCTGATGAAGCCAGTCTGCAAGCCATTTGCCTTGCCCTGGGCGACTCCATTTTTAAATAGTACAAAGGCAATGCAGGCTGACTCTACCTTGCTGTACATGTAATACAACACACCAACCTGTCCCATCCATGAGGCACAGGGTATGTAACTCATTCCTAAAAGTAAAAAGGTGACCTCAACTAACTGCCCAGGGAGGGGCCTGGAGAGATGACTCATTGGTTCAGACTCTTGCTATTGGTCTTAACGGAGATCAGGCCTGAGCATCCATATGGTAGCTCTACTGTGACTCCTGTCCCAGTGGATCTGGTGCCTTCTCTGGCCTCTGAGGGCAACAGCCATACACATGGTGTATATACATACATGCAAGCAAACACTCATACGTATAAAATAAAACAACTCATCACTTAAAATTACAGTATGAGCACATGAATGTATTAAACGTATATCAGGTAAACCTAGGTCACGGAACTTACGAAGCACACCAGACAAAGGAAAGGGTGCAAGGCCCTCTCCTGGACCCTGGAAGAAGAAGACAACATTGTGATGGGGGGACCCCACCCCCACCCCTTATCTGACCACCTGGCACATGCATCAAGGGACTGATAGGCAGGCAGAGCTCCCACCCATCCCGGGGCTTCAGATTGGCTTTATGGGCCAGCACAACTGCTGTCTGTCTATCCACCCATTTGTCCATCTGGATTAGGTCCTGTCCTTTGCCTCTACATTCTTCATGGTCTCACACCTTACCTTGGCAGTTGAACTCAGCACAGCTCAGCCCTGTGGCTGTGGCCTGGCCCTGCAGAATGACTTCGGTGACTCCTACACAGTTCTTTATCTATACACCCTCCATACCCCAGAGACTGTTCTGCCTCCAACAAAGCCTCTTTGGACTCTGCGGAGGCCTTTTTAACCGTTTTGCAGCCTCTCTGTAACCTCCGTGTGTGTGTGTGTGTGTGTGTGTGTGTGTGTGTGAATATAATTACTGTGCACTATGTAATATGTGAGCTGAGAGTTAATATTAGTAATTAAGATCAGAATAAAGGAACCTGGGTTTGCCAATAGCCTGCTATAAAGGGAGATTGGGACGACGAGACAAATTGCAGCCAACAAAACACAGATCGCGTGAAATCAGTGTCATTTCCTAAATTCCTGATGTTGTGGGAAGGCTGATGACAATGCCAAGGGTAGTAGAAGCAGGAGACAGGAGATGAACCGTGAGAGGGAGGCAAGAAGAACTCCCCTGACCTTGTGGCCAGTGTGAGGACACGGTGTCAGGATGACTTGGGGCTCTGTAACATGATCTGCCTTCAGTGGGGCACAGACGGTGGAGACAGAGGCAGACTTGGGGAGGCCATTGCCCTTGTGCAAGAAAGCAGGTGGAAGCTTGGGTCAGAAGACGCTGGAAGAACTTTGGGATTAGAACCTGCAGCGCGTACTAAATGAAAAGATGAAAGAAGGACAGGGAGGCCACTTTCAGCGTTGTGTGTGAAGCAGTTGCCCTGGGTCCACATTGCTATCCCGTCCCCAAGGACAAACAACAACAGAAAAACTGTTTCATTACTCTACTTTTACAAAATAGATGAGATAAGCAACTCTGTAGGTAGAGAAGATAGACACGCAGTTGAAGCTGTCCAGGGAGTTTGGAAAGAGATGAGGATGGGCTGCAGAGACAGGATCTCTTTAGAGGAGAGTGAATTTTTTCTAAAATCAATTGTAGTAATGGCTGTACAAGTCTATGAAGCTATAAAACACCAAATCACATACTTTCAATTGAAAAATGATGGGCCAACTCTTAAATAAAGTTGTTATTGATATGTTTTAACAGAAGCTTGAAAATAAAGAGGACATAACTACAACTTCCCTGAGGGAGCTTCCACCGCAGACGGCTCATGTGAGCATGGATTGGGGCGGACACCGAGCTCAATCAAACCACAAATGACTCCAACCAATGGCACTTGGCAGTTTGCAGTCACACACTGGTCACGCGGACCTGTCTGGACTCAACACTCGTCATGGGAGCTCAAAATCCATTTTGAAGATGACACACTGGAGCAGGCAGGGTGAGGTTCCCAAAGCATTGAAAAGCAGTAGCTATGAGCACTCTGCAGTGGGGCAAGGCTGACTTTGACCTCGGCTCTATGCCGTGGCCAGTGGCCCTTTAGTCTCTCTGTGCCTCCGTTCTACGTGTAGAGAATTCGGATAGTAATAGTCACTACATAAAGTCATAAGTGGGTCAAGTGGAATACTGATTGTAGAACACATAGCATAGCTAGAGATGGGGAAGGCTCAGGAAATGGTAGCTGGCATCGTCAGCTGTAACACACATAGTCCTCTGAGTGATGTCTTCTGGAACATGAAGGAATTATGCTATGAAATGACAAAAGGTGTGTGTGTGTGTGCCTCTTTGTCTATGTGATTACACACATATAGGGGTATATATGGATAAGAGTATGTGCATGTATATATCTCTATATAAGGATAAAGGTGTGATACACACACGCACACACACACACACACACACACTAGACCAGATTTCCCTTGAACTTTCAGAGATTCCCCTGTCTCTGCCTCCCAAGTGCTGGGACCCTGGGATTAAAGGCTTGAGGCACTATGCCCAACAAAGCTGGAGTTTTGATATGGAGCCCAGACAAGAAATGATATCACACAAACTGAGTCAGGAGGCTAGGAAAGAAACTCAGTTTTTAAAAAGGTCCAGGGCTGGAGAGATGGCTCTGTGGTTAGGAGCACTGAGTTTTCTTCCAGAGGCCCTTAGTTCAATTCCCAGCAACCATCGGTAATGGGATCTGATGCCCTGTTTTGGTGTGTCTGAAGACAGACTCACCAATGTACTCACATACATTAAATAAATACATCTCAAAAAAAAAAAAAACGCAGTTGGTTTATACAGGAATTCAATTCAATCTGTTGTGCACAACTTCACATTATCTGGTTAAAGGAGAAAATAGGACTATCTCAATGCCTTAAGGGGAAAGGCATGGATACTAAAACTAAAGCCGTAGATATTCGGTGCTCATTTATGATTAAACATCAATGAACCAAAATCATATGGAAATTCCTGTTGCCATTAAAAATTGCATTTGTGTATCATATACTCCAGTATAATAATTATCCTGTTACATAATGTTACAAGTATCTTAAGCCTTATCAAGCAACATGGTTAATGGTCAAAAACAAGAGAACTGCTCCCCAGGTGGGAACAGGGCAAGGATGAGCTCATTATTTGGTGTGGTGGCGACAGACAACTGATTCTGAACAAGGCTGCCAGTTCATCCAATGGGGAAAGAAAGGATGTTGTCAGGACAACTGGATATCTGCATGCAAATACTAACATTTAGATTCTTATACCACATTTAAAAGAAGAATTCTAAATGGACCAAACGCATAAATAAGAGAGGTAAAACTATAAAATTTGGAGAATTCTTGACGTGGGATTTTGCAGGTCTCTTAGGCAGGACACCAAGAGCATGACTAATCAAAGAAGAAACAGATCATTTAGACTTGACCAAATTTCCATTATACTTTAAAAGATGCCACCAAGCCAGATGTGGTGGTGTCCATCTGAAGTCTTAGCACTCAAGAGGCAGAGACAGGCTTTGAGGCCAAACAGGGCTATATAGTAAAACTCTGCCTCAAAAAACCAAGCACAGCAAATGTTAAAAACAAACAACAAAAATCAGGTCTTGAGGTTAAGGATAGTGATAATTATAATGTGTTTGCCAAGAGTGGTGGTTTGAATACGCTTGGCCCAGGGAGTGCCACTAGTAGGAGGTGTGGTCTTGTTTGAGTAGGTGTGGCCTTGTTGGAGTAGGTGTGGCCTTGTTGGAGGAAATGTGCCACTGTGGGGTTGGGCTTTAAGACCCTCTTCCTTGCTGCCTGGAAGTCAGTCTTCTCCTGGCTGCCTTCAAATCAAGATGCAGAACTCTCAGCTCCTTCTCCAGCACCATGCCTGCCTGCATTCTGCCATCCTGCCTGCCATGATGATAACAGAGTGAACCTCTGAAACTGTGAGCCAGCCTCAGTTAAATGTTTTCCTTTATAAGAGCTGCCTTAGTCACAGTATCTCTTCACAGCAATAAACCCCTGACTAAGACACCAAGCAAGTGCACCCGTTCAAACTCCAATCCCTAGGACCAGGAAAAGAAGGAAGGAAGTGGAGCTAGAGACGGCATAGCAGCTAAGGATGATTGACAGCAAGGTTGATGTTCTAGCTTTGTTCTGTCCCTGTGATAAACAAACACTCTAACCAAATGTAACTTAGGGGCGGAGGAAAGAGTTTATTTCAACCTAAAGGTTATAGGTCATCATTGAGGGAAGTTGGGGCAGGAACTTGAAGCAGAAGCCATGGAGGAATGCTGCTTGCTGGCTTACCTACAAATACATGTTTAGCCCAAAACTATCTGCCTGGGGAATTGGACTGCCCAGGCTCCTACTCAACTACTAATCAAAACAATGCCCCACAGGCCCATAGGCCCGACTGATCCGGACAGTCACTGCCCTGAGAATCCCTTCTCAGGTGACTGACTGTAGGCTGTGTCAAGTTGAAGGTTAAAGCTAACTAGGACATTTAACGATGACCTAAGTTCAATCACCAGGTCCCACATGGTAGAAGGAGAGAATTTCACAAGACTTCCATATGTGTGCTTTGGCATAACCACGCACACAATGCCAACCAATCCCCCAGGATGGAAAAACAGTTACGTTCCAGCAATTCTACCTGTTTATGCGTACTTCCGAGCCCTATATACCTCTTCTCCTCCAGGAATCTATATGAAGATGTCATTTCAGTAGATTAAAAATGGCAACGAAACTTTTCCAGTCCCTACCTCATTGCTACACTCGAGGTGAAAACTTTTTCCCCACATTTCTAAGCTAAGCGGGTCATGTGATTTGCTTTAACCAATAGGATTCCACAGACATGACTGCTGTCTAGTTCTGAGACTTAAGCCCCAGGCTTCACAACTTCTTCTTGGAACATTCCCACCACTCCACAAAGAAGTCTAGCAGAGAGCAAGCCCCAAGCCTTCCAGACTGCAGATACACCCAGCATGCCTCAAGCTCTGGGGGAAAGTTAACTCTTCCTTATTTACTTGCCTATTGATCTGTTTAGTTTTTCGAGACCGGGTTTCTCTGCTTAGCCCTGGCTGTTGTGGAAATCCCTTTGTAGACCAGGCTGGTATCAAACTCACAGAGATTCACCTGCCTCTGCCTCTGCCTCTGCCTCTGCCTCTGCCTCTGCCTCTGCCTCTGCCTCTGCCTCTGCCTCTGCCTCTGCCTCTGCCTCTGCCTCTGCCTCTGCCTCTGCCTCTGCCTCTGCCTCTGCCTCTGCCTCTGCCTCTGCCTCTGCCTCTGCCTCTGCCTCTGCCTCTGCCTCTGCCTCTGCCTCTGTCTCCCAAGGGCTGGGACTACAGGTGTGTACCACCATCCAGGGCTAAATTTTGTTATTTTGTCACAACAAGAAAAGTAACTACTCAAAATTCAAATAAATAATAACTAACACTCTTACCATTCCTCAATGAAGTTTCATCTGGAGAGGATCCAGACCTCTCTCTGAGGAGGCTCCTGACAAATGAGTGAGGTCTTCCAGGTCATGTAGTAAGAATTCAGAGTTCAGCTGAGGATGTGGCTCAGAGGTAGATCCCTTGCCTGGCATCCACAAAACCCTGGGGTCCAATCTCCAGCACCACAAACACCAAAATAATTCAAGCTGCTAATAGTCAGAGAGAACTGGGCTGGACTCTGGCACAAAGGTTCTTGGCTGTCAAAATGGAGTCCCTACGTGTGATGGAAGACTCCATCCTTCACAGGCAACACAGATGTGTCATGTGTATCACCTTGGAAAGGTCTCAGAAATATACTACTGTAGGTTAGAAAGTGAGTTGTAGTCAGGTGTTGGTGGTGCGTGCCTTGAATCCCATGACTCTGGAGGCAGGGGCAAGCAGATCTTTATATGTTCTAGGCCAAGCATGGTAGTAAATGCGTTTGCAGTCCCAGTACTTGGGAGTTTGAGGCCGGAGGATCAGAAGTTCAAGGACAGCCTCTGTTCCACAGTAAGTTTGAGGCCAGTCAAGAACTGTGTGCACAGGCAGTATTCTAAAGAACAGCTGGCGTGTCTGTCTTTATGACTTGAACTGTGTCTGACGTAAGCACTTTGACGAGGAAATATTTGTTCTGCCTCATACCCTGAAGGCCTGGACCATTTTGGCCTGCAAGCCAAAGGCCAAGGCAGGTGGCCACACCCAGTCCATCTTCAGGAAGCAGGGAGAGATGGATGCTGGTACTCAACTTTGCCTCTTTCCTCTTATTCTGAGACGTTAGCCCAGAACACCCCTCTGGGGGTGGGGGGGTGGGGTCTTCCCACCTCAGTTAACCTGTGCCCAGAGCCTGCCTGACCTGATCCTGTCAGGGTGACAGCATCACAGTGTGCTTCCTGCTCCCTGAAAGCACTGTTGTCCTGGTTTTTAAAGGTAGGCCAGCTTCTAACTCACTTCCCAGCCAGAAATAACCTTGAACTTCTGATCCTCCTGCCTCCACCTCCCAAGTGCTAGGATGCTGGTAGCACCCCTATTCCCAGTTAAGGAACTTTCTTGCCACATAGAGTTCTATAACTCACTTGGTTTTTTTGGCTTTTGGAGGTAGGGTCTCACTACATAGCCTCTCAATGTCCCAAAACTCACTATGTTTTAGGGGGAGGTGTGGGGGAGGGGCTTAATTTCTGAGTGAAAACTGAGTTTTGCTTTAATTACTATTCCTTTTAATTATGCAAAAAGAACACTACTGTGATATATTAATTCACTCATTTTTGTTGCTTTTTTTGTTCTGTGTCGACAGAGTCGGACTCCTGTCCAAAGCGGCCTAGAAAACTCTCCAAGTTTACAGTTCTCCTGTCTCCACGCCTTGGTGTTGGGAACATAGTCATAAGCCACCAGGTCTTGATGCTTTCAAAGTTATACATACAAAAAATATACATAGGCAGGGTCTAGGGAAATGGCTCAGTTGTTATAGTCATTGGATGCGCACAGAAAAGGACCTAAATTCAGACCTCCAGTGTTAGTGGTTCTTCAAGGCTCCGCCCAACAGTTACCTATCAACAGCCAGGTACAAGCCTGTCTTGCTATAAAAGGACTGTTTGGCCTCTCTCTCTGCCCCTTCTTTTTCTTCCCTTTCCCTCTCCCCCTCCTCCCTCTCCTCTCCTCTCCTATCCATCTCCTCTCCTTCTCCTCACCTCTCCTATCCATCTCCTCTCCCTCTCCTGTCTCTTCTCCTGTCCCCTCCCCCACCTTTTGTTCTGCCTCTACTCCCATCACACTCCCTTCTCTTGCCCCAAGTAAAATTCATTTTATATAGCTGGTACCTGATTGGAGGGGGGTGCCTGGGCATGGGCCCCGCTAAGGCACCCCCTCTGGCTGCATCATGCCACCGCATTTCAAAACATTTCACCCAGTATTTACACAAAAGTAGATTGCAGGGAACATACTCTTGTAACCCCAAAAGTGAGATAGGAAAAACCCTGAAACCCCCAGAGCTTGCTGGGTAGCTGAATATGTGAGTTCCAGGTACAGCGAGAGACTGTCTTAAAAACATAAAGTGGAGAGTGACTGAGGAAGACATCAACATCATGCATGCGTGTGTGTGTGTGTGTGTGTGTGTGTGTGTGTGTGTGTGTTCCAGTTCCTGCATCCTTCCTTTTCTGCAGCATCAGCCTGGAGACCTGCCCTGCACCAGCCCCCACATCTCTCTGTCTCCGCGCAGGATGGTGGAACCAGGTGAGTATGTGGCACCTGGCTGGGAGCTCTCCTAGCCTCCTGCATCTCGGGACCACCTATGCCCTCAGGCGCCTACATTCTTGTCAAGGCCTTAGATCTCAGGCTTTGATCCCCAAAACGTTTCCAGAGCATCAACTCATTAGTTTCACCCACGTGACTAGACCTGGCTTCCGCCAGCTCTAAGGAGGCCTGGCCCTGGGGCCAGCTGCTGCTAGCTGGGGTAGGTGTTTGTACAGGTGGGCAGCCGTGCAGTTGATTGCCAGAAGCGATTTCCTTCCCTAGCAGATGTGAAATGGAGGGCTTTATCAGGCCTTTAAATTTTTAAAGACTATGTTGGAGACTTTTTTTTTTTTTTTACTGCCGTCTGCCCTTTTATTGAGGGGGCGGCTTTGGTGTCCTAACTATTGTGCATGAGGGTGTGAAAGCCAGCCACTGACAAGCCCTACAAAATGCAGATTAGTGGGACCCAGGGGGCAATGGGTGTCCTGAGACTTAGCGTCCTGCAAAGTTGTTCTGCAGCCTACTGTTTGTCCCCTTCCCTGCTCTGGAGGTTGGCCTTTCTGGCCTTGACCAATAGATGCTTTACCCGCAAATCTTAACACCTCATCTCTGATTTCAAACAAACAAACAAAAAACTAGTTTTTTTAAACCCAAAAATGACAAAATTTTTAGATATTTTATTTTTTTACATTGACTGGTGGTGAATGTGTGTGGATGTACTGGATCAGGGAACAGCTTGGGGGACCTGGTTCTCTCCCTCCACCTTGTGAGTCCTGGAGACCAAACTTGGGTCATCAGGCTTGGTGGAATTCACTTTGCAGACCAGGCTGGCCTCGAACACAGAAATTCACTTGCCTCTGCCTCCCCAGTGTTGGAATTAAAGGCGTGCACCACTACTGTCCAGCCAGAGGTTTTTCGTTTTGAGATGTATATGTATATGCCAAAAAAAAGGGAAAAATATACAGATATGCTAAAAAGAAAATGGAAGAGGAAGACATAATTACTTATATTTATGCCACTTAGAAATGTGGTTTCCGGGCTGGTGAGATGGCTCAGTGGGTAAGAGCACCCGACTGCTCTTCCGAAGGTCCAGAGTTCAAATCCCAGCAACCACATGGTGGCTCACAACCATCCGCAACAAGATCTGGCGCCCTCTTCTGGAATGTCTGAAGACAGCTACAGTGTACTTACATATAATAAATAAATAAATCTTAAAAAAAAAAAAAAAAAGTAACTAAAAAAAAAAAAAAAAAGAAATGTGGTTTCCTAATCCCAGCACTCGGGAGGCAGAGGCAGGCGGATTTCTGAGTTCGAGGCCAGCCTGGTCTACACAGTGAGTTCCAGGACAGCCAAGGCTATACAGAGAAACCCTGTCTCGAAAAAAAACACAAAAGAAAGAAAGAAAGAAAGAAAGAAAGAAAGAAAGAAAGAAAGAAAGAAAGAAAGGTAGGTGGTTTCCAGCCGGGTGGTGGTGCACGCCTTTAATCCCAGCGCTCCAGAGGCAGAGGCAGGCGGATGTTTGAGAGTTGGAGGACAGCCTGGTCTGCAGACTGAATTTCAGGACAGCCTGGGCTACACAGAGAAACCCCATCTGAAAGAAGAGAGAGAGAGAGAGAGAGAGAGAGAGAGAGAGAGAGAGAGAGAAATGTGGGTTCTAGTAGATTATGATACTGTGATACTGGCTACCTGGGAGCCCAGTACTTGGAGGGCTGAGGCAGGAGAATGGAGACTTCAAGTACAGTAAGGGATACACAGCTTTTGAAACCACTCGGAGCATGTAGCAAAACCACGAAAGGAAAAGAAACAGGGGGCTTCGTATCTATTCATGTGTTCATTCTGTAACTGCTACACACCTTGGTATTTACCAGTTCCCATCGGAGAGTGAGGGGTGCTAAGCACTGGACTCAGCTTCGTGGAGTTCACAGTGAATGCAGAGATACGAGTTAATAAAATAAGCACACAGGGACATGCCACTTTAAACAGTGAGGATGACAGCAGGCTCCAACCAACAGAGGGTTTTTTTTTTTTGGTTTTGTTTTGTTTCATTTTGCTTTTCCAGACAGGGTTTCTTTGTGTGGCCCAGAGATCTGCCTGCCTTTGCCTCCCAAGTGCTGGGATCAAAGCTGTGTGCCCCACTGTAGCAGTGGCTACTGCTTCTTTCTCCTTCTTCAGTTTTGTTTTTTAAAAGTTAGTTGTTGTTGTTGTTGTGTTGTTTTTCAAGACAGGCTTTCATTGTGTAGTCCTGTCTGTCCTGGAACTTACCCTGGAGGTCAGGCTGGCCTCACAGAACTTCACTTAGATCTGTCTGTCTCTGTCTGGGATGCATGCACCAGCAACACCTCACTCTCTGGCTCTTTTCTCCCTCCCTCTCTTTCTCTCC